>NC_133772.1:29526518-29544640 GCF_003597395.2 Chelonoidis abingdonii | reverse complement strand
CACTAGGGGAGTGATTAAGAACTGGTTCAGAGGCAAGCAATAGCGCCCTGAACCTACCCCAGAGAAGAGAAAGCGCGAGACCCAGCAGAACAGTACCGGCAATTTGCCACAAGTATTGCGGGCCCCCCACTACAGAAGGGATGTGGACAAATTGGAAAGAATCCAGCGGAGAGCAACGAAAATGAGCAGGGGGCTGGAGCATATGCCTTATGAGAAGAGGCTGAGGGAACTGGGCTTGTTTAGTCTGAAGAAGTGAAGAGTGAGGGGGAATTTGATAGCCTTCAACTACCTCAAGGGGCTAGGCTGTTCTTAGTGGTACCAGATGACAGAACAAGGAGCAATGGTCTCAAGTTGCAGTGTGGGAGGTCTAGGTTGGATCTAGGTTGGAACTATTTCACTAGGAGGGTGGTGAAGCACTGGAATAGATTACCTCAGGAGGTGGTGGAATCTCCATCCTTAGAGGTTTCTAAGGTCCAGCTTGACAAAGCCCTGGCTGAGATGATTTAGCTGGGGTTGGTCATGCTTTGAGCAGGTGGTTGGGCTAAATGACCTTGTGAGGTCTCTTCCAACTCTAATCTTCTATGATTCTATGCCAGCCTTCATGGACTACAGAGGGAATTAATGAATGTTAGCATGGGTTGCACTGGAAAAGGTCATGATGCCAGGATTTTTCGCTGAGCGGTAATTTATATTCAGAGACAGGCTGGAACACTATTCCCACCAATGGGCTTTGTCATAACTGGACTTACTGGCCCCACAGTTATTCTGGGGGACCCAGTGTACCCTGTTTTGCCTTATGAACAGAGCCGGCTCCAAGCACCAGCACAGCAATCTGGTGCTTTGGGTGGGTTATGGAAGGGGGCGACACGTCCATGTCTTCGGTGGCAATTCAGTGGTGGGTCTCTCAGTCCCTCTCGGAGGGAAGGACCGGCCGCTGAATTGCTACCAAAGAATGAAGTGGCGTGGGAGAGCAGCCACCGAAGTGCCGTCAGTCACAGCTTTTTTTTTCTCTCTTTGCCGCTTGGGGAGGCAAAAAAGCTGGAGCCAGCCCTGCTTATGAACCCTGATATCAGAGGCCCTGGCAGATTACACTCTCAGCTGGTGCAGAATGATTGTTGAATGTGCTTTTGGCGGTGTGAAATCCCTTTGGAGATGTCTACAAACCCCATGCCAGGTAGGCCCACTGCCATTACCACACCAAACCACCAGTAAGAACACAACATTACCAAAAGAAAAGGTGCATGAACAAGTGCAAACAGTGAAACCATGCACAAGACAGATACTGTCTACCATTGCCTGGCACCTGCCTTCCCCTTCTCCTTCCCCTTCCCCTTCCTTCCCCATTTGCCATGACCCTGGGTCAGCCTTTCATATGGCTGGCTTTCTTCCCTGGGTCCTCCAGCTGATGAGCTAATTACCTCCTTAGCTCATCAGGCTCCCTACAGTTCTAAGTGATCTTCTATCCTGCCATAACCAATCAAGCCACCCAACTCCCTCCTACTCTAACCACACCTGGTGTCCTGGGTGATTAAGTGACCAGACACTGGCCTCCAGGCAGCTCCATTTTTAGCTGCTCACAGCCCCCTGTCCCTGTTGCAGGGCTGACCCTGCAAAATACACTACAGGGGTGCAAGCATAGAAGCACTGGGGATTGGTCCTGCTTTGAGCAGGGGGTGGGACTAGATGACCTCCTGAGGTCCCTTCCAACCCTGATATTCTATGATTCTATGATTCTAAGCAGATACAACATACACGAATGGAGCCAAACTCTATTAGCTGAACCTCTGCATTATCTGAAGCCCTTCCTAGCCCCCTGGCATGAGATACATGAGATAGCTCCCTCTGCTGCATGTAGCTCTTGCTGGGGGACAAGGAGAGGACTTGAATAATGGAGCAGAGACCAGCCAGGATTGCAAGGAGGAGGAGCCGTGGGCCATGGAGGAGGCCCCCCTGCTGCTGAATGACTCCTGGCACCTTGATTATCCAAACTCCCAATTATCTGAATAAAATCTGTGTCCGCCCTGTTATTCGGAGAATCAGCAGTGTACTGGAGACAGTACCATGGCCCTCACCCTGTGCTTTTCACCGGTTCCTAGAGTCCCAGGCCAGAAGAAACCATTGTGATCATAGAACTTCCCCCAAATCATTGCTAGAGCAGAGCCGTTAGTCCAACATCCCATCCCGAGTTAAACATTGCCAGTGATGGAAAATCCACCATGCCCCGGGTAAATCATTCCAGTGGTTAACTGCTGTCACCCATAAAAATATACACCCTCTGGATTTGTCTAGCTTCAAAGTCCACCAACTGGGTGGTATTAGACCTTTGTCTGCTAGACTGAAGAGCCCATTGTTAAACATTTGTTCCCCATGTAGGTACTTACAGACTGTGATCAAGTCACCCTTAGCCTTCCCTTAGTTCAGCTAAATAGATTGAGATCCTGGAATCTAGCACTATAGTGTTTTCCTCGCTCTCCCACCACGGGAGACCAGGGATCCAATTCTGATAGGAAGGCTAATGGATAGGGCCTCATGGTGGGGAACTCAGGAGACCAGAGTTTCATTCCTGGCTCTACCCAGACTTCCTGTATGAAGTTGGGTAAGTCACTTTACTGCCTCGTGCCCAGGGGTGAAAGTAACTTAAAGGACTTACTGGTACTCCAGAGTCCTGCAGAGGGGGAGGGGCCTCAACTGGAAGAGGCGTGGCCTCTATTGGAAGAGGTGGGGCCTTTAAATCCTGGGGCTTTTAAATCAGGATTTAAAGGGCTCAGGGATTTGGCTGAAGCTAGGAGCCAGGCCCTTTAAATCACCCCCGGAGCTACCAGCTGCAGAGGCGGCTGGGAGCCCTGGGGTTTGGGCAGGGGTGAAAGTAATTTACATTTCTTACCCATATGGTCCAATCGCAAGCAACCCACCCACCTCTCCTACGTACTTCATGGATTCTCCACTGCAACGCATCGATAGAGAAATAAAGTACTATTTGACTACTATCGTACTGCCTGTATAAAACTTACTATGGAATAGCCTGAAAAAGTGAAAACTTCACTGTCACATTTTTCTCGTGTTCCTTCCCTCCTCCTCCAGCCAGGCTGCAGTTCTAAGCTTCTGTGGCTTCTCCCTGTCGGCATCACGGCTGCTGCAGAGTGCTTCCTCTAGCTTGCAGTAAGTACTGCCTCCTGCATAAGAACAGTTAAACTCAGTTGTTCCCATGCTTCAGCCCCAGGGTTAAGAGAGGTTTCTGCATCCTTGTTATTTCATCCCAGTGTTGGCGGGGTGGGGTGGGGAAGCGTGGTGTGACGCATGGCCAGGGCAGTTCTTGTCTGCCCCTGGATTAGGGGATCTCCAATACTACTAAATCATAAGGAGGGCCGTTGCTGGGATCGGGTAGTCGGCTTGCAGGCGCATCTCGTTTGTCTGTTGCGGACAAGCACACTTCTACATACAATACATACTGTATGTATGTTTATGGAGTGAAGTGTGCATAAACATGTAGCTGCAGCCTGGCCACGACCAGCAGTGACCAGAACCGCCCGTTGGGCTTGCTGCCTGCAGAGGCAACAGTGCAACTGGGCAGGTCTGCCAAGAGTTAAGTAACAGAGGCAAACACTACAGCCAGCCGCCGGAGGGTAAGCCCGGGGGGAGGAGAGGAGAGGCGGAAGGAAGCAGGGGTTGAATGAAGGCAACTAGGAATCGCCTTCCATGAAAATTACAAGATATTGTGAGAGAAAGTTTTATCAATGTTAGACGTCTGCACTTGCAGGCACGGACAAAAAAAAGAGATCTGAGATTACCACCAGATGTCCTAAGGACCATTTCAAGTTGTTTAAATCAATAGAGACAAGAGGGTTGTGAACATTCTTAAGGGAAATATTAGCTGATATTAGCCTCCAACTTTCGTTTGTCTAGGGGCACTGGAATATTATAGGCTTAGCAAAATCTTCCCTCCAACCTTGCGTTCTGGGCTTTTCTGCAGCTTCTTTAATTAGGCTTACAAATCTTTGCCAAATAAACACATATGACACATCTTTCCCATGTCTCCATGTTTTTGTGTTGTTTTTTTAAAAGAGTAAACATTTCAAAGAGGATCTGCAAGCAATTTGGCATCACAACTATGATCCTCTGCTGGGAAGGAGATAGGATAGATTGGAATGGAAATGGTTTCCTGATTTTGATGTGTGTTTATTGAAATCCCACTCCCAGTGGGTAGAAAAGACTGCCCTGCCAATGGTCACAACCACCACACAACATGGGAGTGAAATAACAAGGATGGCAGAAACGGTCCTAGCTTCTGGGCACTGAACTGCCAGGATACAGCTGAGTTTAAACGTTCCTTTGCAGCAGCAACAGCGGCATCTCAGCAGTCTACTGCAGCTAAGGACTAGAGGAAAATACCCTGGGGGAATGGGTGAGGTAATTCAGAGCTTGTCTGCAGCCTGGCGGAGGAGGGGGGAGAGAGACGAGAAACCAATGTACTAGTGGATTCCGGGAGTGCGCGGCGAATGCCCCCGCTGCTAAGAGATCCCCCTCCCCCCCGCAGCCTAAGGGGAGGATCCACAGACACTGAACCCACTCATTACGGGGGACAACTAATAAAAAACAGGACAGGAGTGGGTCAAAGGTCATAAGAAGGGATCATGGGGACACCGGAGCAGAAGCCCAGGCAGCAACCACTGCTCCTCGAAAGTGTCAAGGGAGCCAGTGGGTGCCGCCCAGGATCGCCGGGATTACATGAAAGGCTAAGGATTGGACAAGCCCATCACCAGGAGGTCTCATCGGCCAACCTCCTCTCCTGGTTGTGTAGATGGCCAATTTAGCCAGGGCAGAGGAGTGGTGACCAGGAGATCTCGCGACTTTGTGGCCCGCCCTGGGTGTGTGGAGAAGGAGGTGAGGGAAAGTGCAGCCAGAACAGCAACAGTAGTTCGTGAGGAGCCGGCTATAGGGGCTGCAACTGGCACACTCTAAGTAGACGTGCTTCCGCGGTCTCCTCCACGCAGCAGAGGGGCGGTGTCTAGGACAGGGGTAGCGCGTGCCAAATACACGACTGTGTCTGCAGCATGGAGAAGCCACCAACTGATTCCACGGTGGGCCTCGCGACCAGGGTAGAGTATAGGCTGGCCCACTGGGGCTCCTCACCTCAGAGTGGCAGGAGGTCCCCACTTTGTGTCAGGGGCGGGCACGGGGGTGAGGAAATGAAGGGTATGGAGCACAAGCGTGTAGAGTTGTTTCCTTGGCGCGGTTTGAAAACGGACCAGCTGCAGATCGTGCAGCCGGCTCGCGGAGAAGAGGCAGGGGGGCCGGTCAGGTCTACGGGGCAGGGGCCCGATGAAAAGGTCCGGAAGGCTTGGGGTGGGGACCTATCTCACGCAGGACCCGGTCGAGTGAGAAACCAATGTGACAGTGAGTTTTCCCCTTCCACCTGCTTTTATTAGCTCAGGATTTAAGCTGTGCAGCCAAATGCTTGTATTTGTTGTGTATATTAGTAGGAGAGATCCCCTCATCCCTAGGGGCAGACAGGGACTGCCCCTGCCATGGTCAAACACACCCTCTCCTCGACCCCCTCCCCCCAGCTACTGTGAGTGAAATTAAGAAGGAGGCCAGAAACCTAGCCCTGGGGGCTGAACCATCAGGGAACAGCTGAGTTCAAACTATTCTTGTGCAGGAAGCAGGCTTCTCTTTCCCTCCCTCAGTTAGTCTCCTTTTCTTACTGGTCCTCTGTACCAGCGCATACCAGCTTACTTTCACCTCTGCCCGTGCCTCAGTTTCCCCTGCTGTGAAAAGGGGACATTGCTGCCCTAAATAAATAAATAAAAGTAATAATTGGAGATATACCTATCTCCTAGAGCTGGAAGGGACCTTGAAAGGTCATCGAGTCCAGCCCCCTGCCTTCACTAGCAGGGCCAAGTACTGATTTTTGCCCCAGATCCCTAAGTAGCCCTCTCAAGGATTGAACTTACAACCCTGGGTTACATCCCTGCCCTACCTCACTTTGGGGTGGGGGGAGTCAATTGTGATGACAAAGTCTATGACTGATTTGTAGATTTTAAGGCCAGAAGGGTTCATTGGAATGTCTGGCCTCTCCCCCTGGATAACCCAGGCTGTAGGACTGCGCTGATTAGTGCCTGGCTGTGATGTGCCATGGGGTAAGGGACATACGTGCACCTAGACAGCCCCATGTCAGTGCAGAGTGGCTCCCCTGATGAGAAAGAAGGCTGAGCAGTGCTCGACTCATGGCCTTGCTAGAGCACTGCTCTCTCCTTTACATGCCAGCCAAGACCGAGCACCTAAGGCTGGACTAAGTGGGCACCCATGGGGTATCGGGCAGCCAGACCTGAGGCCTCCTGTGCTAATAATACTCATCCCTAGTACTTCTTTGCCATAGATCTTAGAGTGCTTTTCAAAGGAGGTCAGTATTATTATCCCCCTTTTACCAATGTAGAAACTGAGGCACAGAGCAGTGGAGTGACTTACCCAGGTCACTCAGCAGCCGAGCCAGGAATAGAACCCAGGTCTCCATCCACTAGGCCATGCTGCCTCCAGATCAGGTGCATAGGCAGAGGAGACTGGGTGAAGGAGCGATTTGGGGTGAGTGTCCTGAATTCTAGGTCCCACCTTCCAGGTGGAAACTGAGGGAATGCTCAGGGTATCCTGGCCTTGGGCAGGCCTTGTGCTCAGACACCCACCTTGGCCTTGATGGGTGTTTCCCATCCACACAGCAGCGAGGTGGCATGGTCCACTGGTTAAGGCTGGGACTCGGGAGATGTTGGTTTGACTCCCAGCTCTGCCAGAAACTCCTTGTGTGATGTGTGCCCATGCCTCTGTTTCCCCTCTGTACAATGGGATAATGGCACTGCCTTATCTCCCAGGGGTGCGGTGGGGATAAATACATTAACAGTTGTGAGGCCTACAGGAGCCGGTTAATTGTATGCAGAGTTCGCCACAGTGGGTACGAATGTATGTCACCACATCGTCTCCCCAGAATGCCCCAAGCCTACAGCTGTGTGAGCTGAGTCTGAAGCTGGAGAGTGACAGCCCCAGAGCACACTCAAAGCAAGGACTCCTCCCAGCTTGGACTGAGGCCCTGGAGAGTGGGGGAGCATGGCACAGGCTGGCATCAGCCTGATTCCCAAGCTCAGCACTTTCACTTCCACACTGCAGTTTCCTAACTTCCATCCACTACGACAATAAATGGAGAACCGAGAAATCTATACTGCTGAGAGGATGGGGGGAAGATGCAGGTGGGGATACTGCTGCCTTCACAAAACTAAATCTGCCGACTTTAAAAAATAGCCCATCTCGTGCTTTGAGCTTGTCACGCAGCTTGCTATAGAGCCAGCAAGCTGAGGGTCATCAGACCATCCACTGTGACCTCCTGCATAGCACAGGCCAGAGCCTGTGGCCCATTTACCCCTGCACTGAGCCTCATCACTTGTGTTTGGCTAAAACATCTTCCGGGAAGGCCTCCAGGCTGGTTTTGAAGCCACCAAGAGAAAGAAAATCCACAGTCTGTTCCGATGACTAACCACCCTCGCTGTTAAAGCCGTGCCTTCTTTCTAGTCAGAACGTGTCTGCCGTCAGTGCCAAGCCTTTGGTTCCTGTCATGCCTATTCTCTGCTCAAAGAGCAGCTGGTATTTTCTCACAAGGAGGTACTGATATGCTGTTACCAAGACCCCACCCTGCTTGATCTTCTACTCCATAAGCTAAACACATGGAGCTCTGTCAGTCTCTCAGTCTCAGGCATTTTCTCCCACCCTTGAAACCTTTCTGTGGCTCTTCCCAGCACCCTCTCCAATTTTTCAGCATCCTGAGTGCTCTGATTACGGGGCCAGAAAGACTGAGATGAGAATGAAGAAGCCCAGGTGGCAAGGAAAGGCAGGCCCTGCAGTAGCCCTCAGCAGCCATGAGGTCTGGGTTGACAGGGTCAGGAAGCTGGAAGAGAATGGAAGAGATTCCCCGTAGTACATTTGGCACATTTGGTGCTGGGGTATGGGAGGCACCGGGTGGGAAGGTGACTGGCTCAGGGGTGTGCATGGCAGGAACTGAGCAGTGAAGGAGCCCAGAATGGGAATGTGACACTGATTCACTGGCCCAGAAGATCCCCACAGCCCGAGGGACTAGCAGAAAGGGCAAGCGCAGCAGCAATCCCGCTATCTTTGTGAGGGAAGCTCCAATGAGGAGGCTGCATGGAGATTCCTGGGGACTGACAGCCTCTTTATGATGAGATAACTGGCTCTGTGGATGAGGGAAAAGCAGTGAACATGTTATTCCTTAACTTTAGCAAAGCTTTTGATATAGTCTCCCACAGTATTCCCATCAGCAAGTTAAAGAAGTGTAGGCTGGATGAATGGACTATAAGGTGGATAGAAAGCTGGCTAGGTCATCAGGCTCAACAGGTAGTGATCAACGGCTCCAAGTCTAGCTGGCAGCTGGTTTCAAGTGGAGTGTCCCAAGGGCTGGTCCTGGGGCCAATTTTGTTCAATATCTTCATTAATGATCTGGACGATGGCGTGGACTGCACTCTCAGCAAGTTTGCAGATGACACTAAACTGGGAGGAGTGGTAGATACGCTGGAGGGTAGGGATAGGATACAGAGGGACCTAGATAAATTAGAGGATTGGGCCAAAAGAAAACTGATGAGGTTCAACAAGAAAAAGTGCAGGCCTCGTCTGGAGTACTGAGTCCAGTTTTGAGCCCCACGCTACAAGAAAGATATGGAAAAATTGGAAAGAGTCCAGCAGAGGGCAACAAAAATGATTAGGGGGCTGGAGCGCATGACTTATGAGGAGAGGCTGAGGGAACTCCATCTCTCACCCCCAGTGAGGCTACAGTCGGGGCAACAGCAGAGGAGGAGATG
Source organism: Chelonoidis abingdonii (assembly GCF_003597395.2). Lineage (NCBI taxonomy): Eukaryota > Metazoa > Chordata > Testudines > Testudinidae > Chelonoidis > Chelonoidis abingdonii. The sequence goes on along the minus strand of NC_133772.1, from coordinate 29,535,791 downwards.
CACACAGAACCCCCCAGCAAGGGGGGCTCCTCCCCCCAGAACTTGCTGCTGCCAGCAGGGAAAGGGCTGGGGGGAGTCCTCCTCTCTGGCCCCTGTTCCAGAGAAGTCTGCCTGCATCCCAAACTCATCCCCAGCCCTGCCCCACCTCAGAGCCCACACCCCCAGTCAGAGCTTTTACTCCCCCACCACAACCTCAACCCTCTGCCCAACCCCTGAGCCCCTCCAGCACCTCAAACACCTTATCCCCGGTCCCAGTCAGAGCCCTCACCCCCCACACTCCTGCTCTTGCCCTGAGCCCCTCCCACAACCCAAACCTCCCAGCCCCAGACAGAGCCCTCATGCCTACTCTCACCCTGAGCCTCCCTGACTCCAAACCCCTCATCTGCAGCCACAACTCACAGCCCTCACCCCTGCACCCTATCCCTTTGCACCCCTCCCATCCCCAAACTCCCTCCCAGAACCTGCACCCCAATCCCCTTCCCCAGCCTAGGGCCTACACCCCAGACCTCCTTTCTCACCCAAACGCCCTCCCACAGCCTTGGATGGGTGCGGGGGTGGAGTTTGGGAGGGCGGAGTTTGGGCAGGAATGGGTTCTGGGCACCACCAAAATTTCTACAAACCTGCCACCCCTGATCCTGCCCTGTAGACCTGAACTACCAGTATTCTCAGGACACATGCTTATCCCTAGTGGCCACTGCTGATATCTAGCACTTCCCTCCTCTCTTAACCTATAAGTCCCTCTCTGGATTGGAACTGGACTGGAACCAAAGACCATCTTGGAAGCAACATTACCAGCCCAAGCAGTCAAAAATCATGAGTTAGACCCCCAAAATCACAGGCTCTACCGCTGCCTCTTCATTCATTCTTCGGCGGCAATTCGGCAGCAGGCCCTTCCCTCCGAGAATTGCCATGGAAGAGCCGGCCCTGGGGGAGGGTGCAATTTTATATTCTTACCTCGGGCACAAAAATACCTAGATACGGCTCTGCTTAAGGTCTTCCCTGCCCTCGGGGCCAGAGGCAGCCTTGGGGCCCTTAGACCTGCTGCGTCATGCTTTCTCTGGGCAGCTGCAGCCCAGTTCCCGGCTGGCTTGTCCCCGCCATCACAACCAGCTTAGTGCCACTCCCACTTTGGAAAGAAATCAGGAGGTCAGGGTGGTGGGCCTTCAGCAGAGCAGGGGGAGCCCAAAGCTGGGGTAGCAGGGGGGCTGTGAGTCAGGATTGAGGGGAATTGGCACAGCTGCAGGGGCCAGGGCTTGGATAGTGGGGGTGGGGTGGCTGTGGGTCAGGCCTAAGGTGCATTAGAAGAGTTGGGGTGGCACGCCACCTGGAGTAGTGAGGGACAAGAGTGGATCAGCAAGGGGGCCAGTGGACAGTGGAGGAGCGGGGCAGGAGGCACTAGGGCAGGAACACCAGGGGGCTGAAATCAAGCTTGCAGGGACTTCCTGTATATTCTACCAGCTCCCACCACCACCAGCTGATAATTCCACACACACACACCCCGATCTCCCTGTGGGGGGCAGGCTGGGAGAGAATGCAGGGTGCAGGAGAGGCACTGAGAGATCTGGGTAGGCTTTAGATAAGCATGTGGGGCCTGATCCTCAGTGGGTGTAAATGAGCACTGACTCCAGTGGAGCGATACGGATGTACACCCGCTGGGGCCCTGTCCCTTGGACCCTGGGATATGGAGCCAGAGGAATCCAGACAGTGCTCCCCAAACCCCTCAGGGTTCCCCTCACCCTTCCCAAGGCCTGGGGTTTGCACATCCAGCATCTGGGCCCCTGAGATGCCTGGACCCCTGAGATGGACTGCCCCCACCAACAGCGAAGGTACAGCAGGTCTCCGGGCTGGAGGCCATGAGGGAGGCCTCAGTGCAGAGGTCACTGCAAGCCTTGGGGAATAATTCATCCAAGTCTCAACAGCAGGAGGTAAATATTAAACACTGAGAAGCTCCATGGCTTGCACCTTGAGCAGATTCTCACACCTGGGAGCCCTGAGGAGAGATTGTTATTGATGGCCCTCGACCGGCAGTGAACAGGATCGGAGCCGAGGGGTCTTTCTTAACATACACCCCCAGCCAGCAGGTGGGCTGGGACCTTTATCGGCTGCCCAAGAGGTGAGTGTTCAGCACTCCCAGGATATGCCTTTGGCTGGACCATTTCTAGCCTGTTTCACTCACTGTCACCTTGCCCCCACCTGGCAAAAAGAAGGGGCTGCGCCATGGAATGGAGCCAACTGATCAGAGGAAATGCCTTTGTGCCCCACACCCAATCAGCCTGCACAACTCATTGCCACAAGGTATTGCTGGTGCTTAGCAGGATTTCCGATAAAGGCAGTCTTTTCGGAGGAAAACAAGACCATGCAGAGTTAGGATACATGTTCAAGGAATAAGCTAGGGTTATGTAAGGACTTTAAACTTTCATGCTTTGAGGCACAACCTGCAGCCTCTAATGACTAGAGGCTAAAGTGACCTTTCTCTGGGGGGCTGGTGATCCCGTAACTGCAGCATTTCTTGCATGTGAAACAACTGGGGCTGGCTATTGTACGAATCAAGATGCTGGGCTAGATGAGGCATGGGTTGGATCCAGTCTTGCGGTTCCTCAGCCCTGTGCCCCCAGGGGAAGGAGGCACAGGAGGAAATAGTGGAGGGCCAATCTCTGCCCTCAGTGCCTGGAGACTCCTCCCCATCCTTGTGGGCTTTTCTTTTTGGTGACCTTGGCAGATTTGGCTTCCTGTCAGTGGCATGTGTTCCTCTTATAACCCATTGGCTCCAGCATCCTGCTGAGGATTCTGTCCCCATCTGGATCATCCTGAGGTTCTTCCACGCCTGCCTGAGAGTAAGTGCGACTGCCTGGGTATCACGGGGTGACTGGCCCTTTAAGAGAAGCAGGGATCCCCTTGGGCAGCAGGGAAGCCATCACAGGTGCTCCAAAACCCCACTCCCTCTTAAAGGGCCAATTGCCCTGTGTCATAGGTTCCAGCCTTTGGAGAGCCTGCTGTGGCAAGTGCACCTGCTGAAAGCCAGGGAGGCTGGCCCCAGTGCCCCTGCCATGGGCCTTGAAGCCTGGCATGGGCACTGCCCCAGCAGATTCCCAAGAGCAGGGCACCATCCGTTGTCTGAGCGAGGGGAAGCCCAAGTAATCCCTACACCGCTGAAAGGAAGCCATTCGCAGACCCATGGAGACAGGGGTGGGTTCCGCACTCCTCTGGCTGAGGAAGCCCCAGTAGATACTGATGGGGGAAGATACTAGCAGCACCTCCAGCTGGAGGGTGACTGTAGCAGAGGGCATCCCAGCTGGCTTCTGGGCATCAGTCCCCTACTGTTGCCCGGGTGGTGACGGGGGTGGGGCAGCAACCCCACCACCACCACCACCACCACAGGCCAGGCCAGTGGAGATGACATCAGAAGAGCTACTGGATGGGGAAGATCCCATGTGGGCTCTGACCTGGGCAACATCCTCTGTTCTTCCCCCTACAACAGGAGCAGAGCAGCCGCAGAAATGGCAGCCTCTTGTCGTCTCAAGCCCTTGAGCCGTGTGGCGGTGTGTGGGGGCACCCATGGTAATGAGATGTCAGGCATCTACCTGGCCAAGCACTGGCTGCGGGATCCCATGGAGCTGCAGCGTGGCAGCTTTGCCGTCAAGCCCTTCCTGGGCAACCCACGTGCCATTGAGAAGCGTGTGCGTTACGTGGGACAGGATCTGAACCGCACCTTCACCACCGAGTTTCTCAGGTGAGCTGCCCCAGCATGCACTGCTCTGCACTGATCCCCAGGGCAGTGGGAAGAGCTGTCCCAGCATGCAGCACTCTGCACTGGTCCCCAGGGGAGAGCTGTTCCAGAATGCAGTGCTCTGCACTGGTCCTCAGAGTGGTGGTGAGAGCTGTCCCAGCATGCAGTGCTCTGCACTGGTCCCCGGGGTGGTAGGAAGAGTTGTCCCAGCATGATGCACTGTTTTGCACTGGTTCTCAGGGAGTGGGTGGGAAACTTATCCCATGATGCATCACTGTGCAGAGGCTTCCAGTGATGGGTAAGGTTTCCCATGATGCATCCTTCTGCATGAGTTCCCAGGGTTGGATGAGTTATCCCAGCATTCAACACTCTGCACTGCTATCCCAGGGGGTGGTGGGAAGCCGAGGGATCTTCCATGAGCTGGGACTTCGTAGTCCATCAGAAAGCACGGTGTGGGGTGACTGATCACATGCCCCTCATCAGTAGGTAGGCTTCCTCTCACACTGCACCCCCCCATGGAACCCCTCTTCACTCACGCTACTCCCCCCCACACCCCAGGATTCTGCCCCTGAGGGATCCTCCACCCCTCACACTGACCCCCTGGAACCTTTCCCACACCATGATTGGGGCCAGAGCAGTACTAGGTATTTTTGCACCCAAGGCAAGAATATAAAATTGCGCCCTCTCCCAAGGCCAGCTCTTCAGCAGCAATTCGGCAGCGGGTCCCTCAGTCCCTCTCGGAGGGAAGGACCTGCCGCTGGATTGCCGCCGAAGAATGAATGAAGCAGCGGAGGCCTGTGACTCTGGGGGGGTCTAACTCATGACTTTTAACTGCTTGGGCTGGTAATGTTGCTTCCAAGATGGTCTTTGGTTCCAGTCCAGTTCCAATCCAGCGAGGGACTCACAGGTTAAGAGAGGAGGGAGATGCTGGATATCAGCAGAGGCCACTAGGGATCAGCACGTGTCCTGAGAATGCTGGTAGTTCAGGTCTGCAGGGCAGGATCAGGAGTAGCAGGTTTGTAGAAATTTTGGGGGTGCCCAGAACCCGCCCCTGCCCAAACTCTGCCCCCCCAAACTCCACCCCCTCCACCCATCCAAGGCTCTGGGAGGGAGTTTGGGGATGGGAGGGGGTGCAGGTTCTGGGAGGGAGTTTGGGGATGGGAGGGGTGCAGAGGGATGGGGTGCAGGGGTGAGGGCTGTGGGTTGTGGCTGCAGATGAGGGGTTTGGAGTGTGGGAGAGGCTCAGGGTGAGAGTAGGAGTGTGGGGGGTGAGGGCTTTGTCTGGGACTGAGGATGAGGTGTTTGGGGTGCTGGAAGGGCTCGGGAGAGCTTCAGAGTGTGGGGGAGGGGGGCTTTTGCTGGGACTGAGGATAAGGTGTTTGGGGTGCTGGAGAGGCTCAGAGCTCAGGCAGAGGGTTGAGGGTGTGGTGGGGGAGTGAAAGCTCTGACTGGGGGTGTGGGCTCTGGGGTGAGGCAGGGCTAGAGATGAGTTTGGGGTGCAGGCAGGCTTCTCTGGAACAGGGGCTAGAGAGGAGGACTCCCCCCAGCCCTTTCCCTGCTGGCAGCAGCAAGTTCTGGGGGAGGAGCTCCCCTTTCCTGTCCCCCAGAAGCACACTCACCCCACCACTGTCACTGGATGTGCTCCTATGACCCCTCGCAGGTCGAGAAATCTCCCTCACCTCCCCCATGGTGGGTGCCAGTGGGTGCTGTGTGCACTTCCTCTCCGGCTGTTGCCCCTGACTGTAACCTCACTGGGGGTGAGAGATGGGGCTGCCTCTTTGCCCAGCATGGGGCAGGAGCGGTGACTGCAGGCAGGGGGCCCCCCTACGCTGGTGGAGGGTCTCGCCGGAAAAGGGAAGGGTCTTAGGTGGAAGGCAGGCTCAGAGTCAGTTTGCCCTTGCAGTTGATGTGGAAGGAAGGGGGGGCACTAGGACCCTGCGGCAGCAGTTGCTGCAGGGAGGCAGCATGGAGCTGCAGGGGAGAGACAGGGATGCTCTCTCCAGGGCCAGGAAGGCGGGGAGGAGCAAGTCGGGGCCGGGGGACACTCGGGGGAGGTGCAGGGGGGGCAGCATGTGGGGCCGCGGGGAAGATGACTGGGTTATAAATATCACTGTTTTGCGCCCCTCAGCTTTGTGCGCCCAAGGCAAGTGCCTCACTCACCTTGCCCTCATTACAGCACTGATTGGGGCCGCCAATGTGAGCTGGAGGGGAGCAGGCTCCCAGTGGCATCGGGGGAGGGTGAGCCCTACTTGGAGCCGGCCCCTGCTTCCAGGGGCCCTAGTGGCTCCATATGACTTGTCTCTCTCTGTCCCAGCTCCGCAGAGGCAGAGGACGAGCCCTATGAGGTGGTCCTGGCTCGCGAGATCAACCAGACCTATGGTCCCAAGGGCTCAGCCCAGGCCTTTGACTTCATGTTCGACCTGCACAACACCACGGCCAGCATGGGCACCTGCCTCATTGTGGACTCAGAGGAGAGCCTGCTGCCCATGCACATGTGCCACTATATCCAGGTGGAGCCAGCCCCCGATCTCTCCACTCGCCCTGCATTTGGCCAGGATCCCCCATCCTAACCCCTCTCCTCTCTCCCCTCCAGATGCACTACACACGGAGCCCCTGTCCCGTCTACCTGTACAAGTTGCCAGGCGAGGAGACTTACTCCATCAACTCGGTGGCCAAAGCTGGGCTAGGTAGGGAGCAGGCACTGCCAGGGGGCAGAGAGAGCCCTGTGGAGTGAGCAAGTCTGTCACAGGGCAGGGAATGGCATTGCTCGGCTACCCCCCAGAGCCCACCCTCCCATGCCCCTCTGGCACCAAGCACTGCTGCCCCCCACCACGTCCTTGATTATGTCACCTCCTCACCACCCCATCACCATTCCATCAGCTTCACGCCCCTTCCCGCTGTGCCCCAAGTCCAGCACCCACTGCACCCTCAAGCCCCACCTCCCCATCCCCAAGTCCATCCCTCTACTCCCAAATTCTGCCTCCACTACTAACCTCTGCCCTTTTCTCCCCAGCCCTCAAGCCCTGCCCCTTAGTCACTTACCCCCAAGCCTTCGCTACCCCCATTCCCAGTGCCCTCTCTTCCTCTCATTTCCATGGTTCCCCATCTCCTTCTCCTGGGAGACACACCCCCTCCACTGCTGCTCCCAGCTAAGCCCCACCCTGATCTCCTCCCTGATAGGGCACTGCCTGCCCCAGCTCTGAGACTGGCTCCTTCAGGGCTCCCTTGGCAAATGGGGTGAATTGGGGGTGGCTCGACAGAGTGCGGTAATGCTGTGTGGGACTCTATCACCCTCTAGTGTCCAGAACACAAATACAGGTTTCTAAGGCTGCTGCCTCCTGTAGCTCACACTGTAGTGGCTGTGATGAGTTGGATCACAGAAACCGCCCTGGGAGCTGCCACCCGATGTGTAAAGACTACCCCTGCTCCTATTTTCCCTGCCAGCTCAGGACCCCAGCACCCTGTCTTGCTGAGCCAGACGCTCCCATCTGCTCCAACACAGACCCAGGGTCTGAATTACTTGCCCCAAAGCTGCAGGTTTACCTGAAACCAGCTAACAGAATGTGCTTGTCTTTAGCACTCAGATGCCCAACTCCCAGTGGGGTCTAAACCCAAATAAATCCATTTTACCCTGTGTAAAGCTTATGCAGGGTAAACTCATCAATTGTTCGCCCTCTATAACACTGAGAGAGAGATATGCACAGTTGTTTGCTCCCCCAGGTATGACATACTCTGAGTTAATTAATAAGTAAAAAGTGATTTTATTAAATACAGAAAGTAGGATTTAAGTGGTTCCAAGTAATAACAGACAGCAAAGTAAGTCACTAAACAAAATAAAATAAAATGCGCAAATCTATATCTAATCAAACTGAATACAGACCATCTCACCCTCAGAGATGTTTCAGTAATTTTTTTCTCAGACTGGATACTTTCTGGGCCTGGGCACAATTCTTTCCCCTGGTACAGATCCTGACCCAGCTTAGGTGGTAGCTAGAGGATTCTTCATAATAGTGCCTCTCTTTGTTCTGTTCCACCCCTTTATATATATTTTGCATAAGGCAGGAATCCTTTGTCTCTCTCTGGGTTTCCACCCGCCTTCACTGGAAAAGCACCAAGTTAAAGATGGATTCCAGTTCATGTGACATGATCACATGTCACTCTAAGACCCCAAGCCTTCATTCCTCCCAGCCTGACTCACAAGAAGGCTTGCTTGCAAACAGAACCCCAGTTAATTGTCCTGGCTGATGGGAGCCGATAAGATTCCAAGCCAGCATTAATGACCCACACTTTGCATAATTAGAATAGGCCCTCAGAGTTATATTTTATATTTCTAGTCCCAGATACAAGAGTAGTACATTTATACAAATAGGATGATCACACTCAGTACATTATAAGCTTGGTAATGATACGTTACAAGATAACTTTTGCATGAAGCATATTCCAGTTCCATTATATTCACTAATATTTTTATAAAACCATATAGACTGCACAACCTCACACCCTCCTCCTGAACTTACTGCCAGAGACTTGGACACTGACCATGGTGGAGGCAGTATACCTAAAATTTGTTTCTTGGCTCCCCTATGGGGCAGACACTCCTGTGTCCCCCAAAAGGGAAAGAGACCCTGATCCAGCTGTAGGCTCACAGCTACCCACTATGAGAGACCTTTCGCTGGCCAGCAAAATCCCCCCGAAGAGAGATAAAGCCTTATGGGGTACATTGTCATAGTGGCTTCTAGCTGTGACTATAGAGGCCAAGGATTCAATCCCCAAGCTGAGGATCATTGCATAGATGCTCTGTCTGCGATAGTAGCCATCCTTTCTCCAGTCCTGCCTGGTTCATGAATCCACATTCCTGCTGACACACACAACCGCTTACAAACTTACCATGCCCATCTTCACCTTAATTAGTTATCACACTGCTTTTCTAAGCAAGAACATTTATTCCTAAGCGAAAGCAGAACAGAGAAAACCTGCTAAACAAAAGAATCTAAACACTGCTAATAGGCTTCTGCACAATCACCCTGACTCCTGCCAGGTTCTGCTTGATGATCAGTCCTTCAGCACCACCCATGGGTATATTTGTGTCTCACCGTTAAAATAGCGGAGGCTCCAGAACAAGCACCTCCATGAATCGAGAAAAATGGTTAAACTGGACATAGGAAGTTTAGACTGAAATTAGACAAAGGTTTCTATAACCTTAGAGGAGGGAGTTCTGGAACGCCTCCAAGGGAGTAAGTGGGGCAAAGACATATTGGCTTAAGACTAAGCTTGATAAGTTTATGGAAGGGATGGTATGATGAGTAGCTTAATTTGGCAATTTATTTGATTACAGCAGGTAGTATCCCAGTGGCTGTGATGGATGTTAGTATGGGATGGGATCTGAGTACTGCGAGAGATTCTTTCTGAGTGCTTGGCTGGTGAGTCTTGCCCACTATGCTCAGGGCTTAGCTGATCGCCATATATGGTGTCGGAAGGAATTTCCTCGGGGCAGATTGGCAGAGGCCCTGGAGATTTTTCGCCTTCCCCTGCAGCGGGGGGCTGGG
>NC_133772.1:29356360-29525490 GCF_003597395.2 Chelonoidis abingdonii | reverse complement strand
CCCCATGCCCCACGCTGCAGAGGAAGGGCGAAAAATCTCCAGGGCCTGCCAATCTGCCCCGGAGGAAAATCCTCCGACACCAATATGGCGATCAGCTAAGCCCGAGCATGTGGGCAAGACTCACCAGCCAGCACTCAGGAAAGAATCCTCTGCAGTACTCAAGATCCCATCATTCTAACATCTCCATCACAGACCACGGGGGATACTTACCTGCTGATAATCAAAAGACAATTGCCATTAAGCTATCCCACCATCATACAACCCCTTCCATAAACTTATCAGACTTAGTCTAAAGCCAGATAGTCTTGCCCCCACATCTACTCCCTTGAAAGGCTGTTCCAGAACCTTCACCCTCATGTAAAACCTTGTCAATCAAGTCTAAACTTCAGTGCCAGTTTATACCCATTGTTCCGAATCATGGAGGCGGAGGGGGGGTGCTTGTTTGGAGCATCCTCGCTATATTAACTGGTGAACAACGAAACCACACAATATACCATTTGGAGATGGGATTTGTGTTTGATGTTTCGTCAAATGAGGACTTGGCATGTTGTAAGATTCATGTTATTTGCTTTTATGGCAGTTTTGCCAAATCCCTCTAAAAGGTCTAACTTGGCATCTACATAAAGCAGTGTTTTAGTCGATGATAGATCGTCTCACCAACAAGAAGTTGATCCACAGTAACAAGATATTGCCTCATCACCTCGTCTCTGTAATTGCATTTTAGTTATTAGGGCAAGAAATCACTGGCAAATTATATTGACTAACAGCAGCTTTGCTACAGAAAGTACTTCAGGGTGATTGCTTGAAAGCCTGATTTAGAGATAGCAGTTGGTTTTTAAGATTTCCTTGTTTAATAGGCAGAGCAGGTTTTTTTCTCTGTTCTGCTTCCGCTTAGAAAGAAACTGTTCTTCTTTAGAAAAGCGGTGTGATAACTAATTTAAGGTGTAAGATGGAGCATGGTAAGTGTTGTAACGGAAGTTGTGTGTGAGCAGGAATGTGATTCATGAACCAGCAGGACTGGAGAAAGGATGGCTTACTATCGTCAGACAGAGCATCTATGCAATGATCCTCAGCTTGGGGATTGAATCCTTGGCCTCTATAGTCACAACGCTAGAAGCCATATGACAATGTAACACGTTCACTTGCTGGTGGATTCTCTGCAGCTTGAGGTCTTCAAACCACAATTTTAGGACTTCAATAACTCGGACATAGGTTAGGGGTTTGTTATAGAAGTGGATGGGTAGGATTCTGTGGCCTGCTTTGTGCAGGAGGTCAGACTAGATGATCATATTGGTCCCTTCTGACCTTAAAATCTATGAGTCTATGAGTCTATGAATTCGTGTGTCCCTCCTTCCTTCGGCTTGGATCTCTGCTCTTGTCTTCATGTAACCAGTGATCAGCAGACAAAGTTCCCATCATCAGGGCAAAGCTCCTGGCATAGCCCAGAGGAGTTACGTGTGCATCCTCCTCCCACTTGAGATTTCCTGGGGAATCACTTCACTTGAAAAGCCCAGTCTTGCCTGGCCCATTGCTCGAAGTAGTCCTTTGAAGTGCCTAATATGTTCCAGGGTTTACATTAGTCCCGTCCCGCCAAGAGACGTTCCGTGCCATCCCCCAATAAAACACAGACATCTGTATTTTCAATACAAGCAACACCCAAGGTGCTTAAACATATCAAATTAAGTCAAACTTCTTTGAATGAAGTTTTGTCCAGGATATTGTGGGGAATTGCCCTACACAGACCCTCACCCTACTGGGAGGCTCGTCCGGACCCTCATTGCTCTGATGGGTAGAACCCACCTTTCATTTCCAGCCTGCGTTTATTCATGGCTGGGTGATCCTCCTTCATTCTTGTGCTGACATTGCCCCTTTAGGTTCTCTAGCTCACCCCCCGCCTTGGTGTTTGACCCCCAAGGTGGTTAAAGTTTTCCCAACCCCTGGGATTGAGCCAGGGTTAGCGCGCCAGGCTGACGCTCTCCTGTTCAGGTGCCTTCAGAGAGGGATGAGTTTGAGGTCACGCCTGAGGTTGGTGGCAGAGGCAGGGATGGACCCCACGGCTTCTGCATCCCCATCCAGAGCCTTTTCCACTGTCCTATGCATGGGAGTGTCTTGAGAGCAGTGAGGACCAGCTGTGTGAGGTAGGGGTTGGGGGTGGGTGGGAAGAAAGGACAGAGGTGGTATTTCAGCAGGCACCTGGGGCGTAACTGTGATTGAGGCAGGTGGTGGGTGCTGGGCAGGGCCCCAGGGGTAGCAATGGGCATTGGGGTATGTTCGGGGGACTCCTTGCAGCATGCTTTTGGGAGGAGCGCTGGAGAGGGCACAGTAGCCGAGCCGTAACCGAGTCCTTGTGGTCTCCCTGCAGCACTGGAGCTGGGGCCACAGCCCCAGCAGGTGGTGAGAGCTGACCTGTTCACTCAGATGAAAGACCTCATAGCTTGCGCATTGGACTTCATTGAACTCTTTAACAAGGGTGAGTTATCCCAGAGGGGGCATAAGCTATCCCATCAGGCATCACCCTGGAGATGAATTGAGCTATCCCATCATGCATTGCTCTGAAGTGGCTCCAAGGATAGGTGAGGATAGGGTGATCAGACAGCAAGTGTGAAAAATCAGGACGGGAGTGGGGATAATAGGCTTCTATACAAGAAAAAGCCTCATATATCAGGACTGTCCCTATAAAATCGGGACATCTGGTCACCCTAGGTGAGGCTCTCCTCCCATTATCAATACTTTGAGGGGGTCACCTTCCTCTCTAGCCACAGTAGTGGGAGCCTGTTATTAACTGGGGTGGGGTGGGAAGGACAGGGCAGCTTTCCTATGCAGTGTCCCCCCACCCATTCTGAGACCCTTTTGCCCCATAGGCACAGTGTTCCCTGCCTTTGAGATCGAAGCGTACAAGATCACCGGGCGCATGGACTACCCCTGCTACCCCGATGGGGAGATCTCAGCCATGGTGCATCTCAAGCTGCAGGTGGGTGTGGGCTGGGAATAGGGTGGTCCCAGCCCCTGCATTGTTGTTATCTTTGGGAGGCAGAGATCACAGCTGTAGCTCCAGAATGCCCGCAAAGCCATCCTGGCAATGACAAGGACTGACTCACCAGCCCTGATTCTCCCCCAGCCCTTCTCTGAGCTCAGGGCAGAGCAAGGGGGAGGGGTTTAAACCACCTCTGTGCCCTGCACTGTGGGCTGTGCGCCTGGCCCCTCGTGTGGGTTAAGGCAGCCCAAGGGTTGCTGTGAGCTACCCTCTGCTCTCCATGGTCCCAGGGAGCACAGAATAGCCAGAGCATAATGCACCTCTCCTCCCCATCCCAGTGTATCCCATAGTGGGGGCTGGGAGCTGGGCTCTTACATCAGCTCTAGAGCAGCCGGGATACCTCTGCTCCTGTTTCTTCTACTAAGTGGCACAAAGGGGCCTTAGCGCAACTGAGGCCTGGACCCCAAAGACTCTGCCATGGCAAGGCAGTGCCAGAGGTAGCCCCTGAGCTCAGCGGGATGAAGCTGGGTTTATTCTGGGGCATGGGGCGAGTGGAGTTGATTCCATGATCTTGGAAGGGAGCTGTAGACTGTAGCTATACAGCACCAGGCTGGGTGACACTGGACAGCCAGGAGATGAGTTGAGGTGGGCTTAGATCACAAGGTACTGTGACCTGCATGGGGTCTTGCCACATGTCTAATAAAGTGTTTGGTTACCAGAAGGTAATTCCAGAACAGTGAGGATCCTGGCCTCAACCAGATGGGGGCACTGTAGGGAGCAGGGCAAGAGCGCTGGCTGTCGGGGGAGCTCCCAGCTACTCCAGCCCCAGCCTATCACCAAGCTGTTCCACCCTTAGGATAAGGATTTCCTCCCCTTGAACCCCAGGGACCCAATCTTCCAGACCTTCAGCGGGGAGGAGATCCTGTACGAGGGCAACACCACCATCTACCCGGCTTTCATCAATGAGGCTGCCTACTATGAGAAGAAGATGGCCTTTGCCAAGATGGAGAAGCACACGTTCTCCATCCCCGGCCTGCAGAGAGAATGAGCCTGGGGCCAAGTGGGCCATGGGGAAATAAACAGACTGAATGGATATGATGGTGTGTGCCATGAGGGATGGGATGGGGGTTACCAGGCGGACATCACCCTTGTGTTGTGATGGAGGGGCTGGGCTGGGTGTTGACTGCACCATCTGGTAGCACCACCTATTATCCAGGTTCCTCGACACTTCCCAGTGCAAAACTCTTTGTTTTTTCTTTCTTATATCTTTGAAAAACTTTAACCGTTCAGGCTGAAACTTTCCAGGCAGGTCTGGTATCTGCCTCAGGCAGACATTTTTGGGGAATGTTTCAGCCATTTGGCCTTTTCCCAAAAACGAGGCTAGGCCAAAAGCCATTGTTTTGCCACGTTATTTTATACAGTGGTTTCTTTGCAATGCTCCAGCGTCCTCAAGCAGCAGGGTGGCTTGGAGGAAGGGCTGTGCCTTTTGCTGTCCTCCTTGAAATCCACCCACATTTGGCCAAGTTATAAGTCTTTGGAGAATCTGAGTTTGCACATGCTCAGTAGAGCTTTTTTAATTCCCTAAAGATTCTGCTTCACCCCGTCCCAGCTCCTAGAATGGATTAGAGTGTCCATGGGCCCGCCCTACCAGGTGACTGAGCACGCTCCAGCCTGGGGCTGGAGGAGCTGAGCCTGATTTTCACTGCAATTGTTGTTGCTCCTGTCTGCTGTGGTGCCAGGCACCAGCACACAGAGCAGGGCACCTGTCTCTCCTGTGTACTCAGTGATCCCCTCAGGTGGTGTGGGGGAGGTGCAACCTGAGTCAACTGCAGTCGCAGGAGCAATGCAGCAGTGAGAACAGGCGCAGGGTGGAAGAGTGAAGAAGCAGGATCTGTCCTGGGGAAGGCTGTGGGGGAGGAAGGTGGGCAGGAACCAATGAAGTGCGATGGCGGCTGGAGCCAGGGAAGTGAAGGGGTGGGGAAACAGGGCTAAAGGTGTAGGTGGGAGGTGTAGTGAGTCCCATCAGGCATGCCATGGCCTGGCTCAGAACTGGGCGATCATAGAAGCCGGTTCCAACCTTCTGAGGGGAAGCAGAAGAGGCTCAGGGTAGCATGGGATGGGTCTGTCACAAGCAAGACTTACCCACCCTCATCCCCCCTCACACACACTCAGGGGATCCAGTTCATTGTTTTCTTCTTCTCATGAGGGGCCAGGGCAATAACCAGGATCGTTAACACCCCTCCAAAAAATCATAGCCTTGATCCCGAGTGCCCCCTGCTGCCACCAGTGGGCCGGCTGATTACCGAGGCATAGCCTGGCTTCCTGTGCAACCCTGAGCCTGAGTGGTGGAGCCCCCTGCCAGGAGCAGGTGCAGCTGAGGCCAAGAGCAGGGAATGGGCTCCACTTTGGGCTCAGCTGTTCCACACCCAGCCCTGGGGTTTAGCTTTAACCAGCCCCATGGGAGGCAGAGAAGCTGCAGGTGGCTTCAGCCAAAGGCCAAAGTTAAACATTAGCCCTGCAGACTGCTCCGGCCTGGGGCTGCCCTGTCTGCCTGCTGACTCCCCTGGGGAGCACAGGATGAATGGCCCTTGCTCAGTGCTTAAGGGGCCAGGGGCGGCGCCAGCCTCTTCCTGGTATGGGGCTGAGGTGGGCTAGACAGAAAAGCAGAGGCTCTGCCCCGCTCACCATGAGGCCCTACCCCTCTCTGTGGCCCCACCCCCTGCTATTTCACAAAAGGTTTCACCTCCTCCTTCCCCACCCCAGGTCCCACTCCCTGGCCAGATTAGAAGCTGGAAGCCGGAGCCAGGCAGTTTGGGGCACTGGCTACTCACAGCCAGTAGGAGATGCCTGGACAGGGAGACTCAGCTCTCGGGCCAGCAGAGCCTTCAGGGTGCAGTGACCACGAGGGGTGGGGCCCAGGAGCCCCAGCCAGAGTGGGCTAGGCCAGGCCGCTGTGGGGAGCCCCAGACCCTCCACCTGCCCTGGACAGTGTACCCCAGCATGCAGGGCCAGGGGCTGTTCTCAGGCACGCCGGCTCCCCTGCACAGGCTTACTCCTGCGCTGCTGCTGGAGCTGGGTGCCCAGCCAGCAGCCACTGCTCTCTCCGCTGTGCCTTCAGAGCTGGGCAGCCAGAGAGCAGCAGCTGCTACAGGGGGCTATGGTGGTGGTGTGCTGGGGTGGAGGGGGAATGCAAATTTTGCAGTGACTATAGCTCCAGCAAGTCCCCTCCCCTGCTGGAGACACTGTTGGACACATAAACCTCATTGTGGAGCAGCCACTGGAGGGAGACAGAGACCAGCACAGCGGTAACCTGGAGGATGGTAAACTCATCCCCATCATTGCTTTATCTTCCTGGGGCTAGATGGGAGCTGGGGACCTGAAGGAGAAAGGCTCCGGAAACTGTCTGGCTCCCTGCTCCCTTGAGCCAGACAGTTCCACCCCCTGAGAGCACATTGGATCCAGCACCCCCAAAAGAAGAGAGACCCCGTAATCCCACTTCCCAACCACTAGCCAGCCAGCCCCCTACCCTCCAGGGCTGGGTCAGAACACAGGAATGGCTAGACTGGATCAGAGCCGGTGCAGCTAGCCCAGTGTCCTGTCTTGGACAGTGGCTAACACCAGATGCATGAGTTTAGTAGTCACAGCACTTGCCATGATCACTGTCTCTGCATTCCCAGACACATTCACCTCCCCCTCCCACCTTTCCTAGCTCCTTTATTCATAGGAACGAAATGTCTCCTTCTACTAAACCTCAAAGAAGGGGAGCCATGTGGACTCCTCCCCCAAGCTGCAGGGTTACAGGGATATAGCAAATTGAGACAGAAAAACATTCCATCCCCCTATGAAAAAAGTCCCATCTCTGCCTTCCCAGGAATCTGGCCTTGCTTCCTAGAAGCAGGAGACAAATGACAAGCGTGTGGGAATACCTCCATCCTAGAACCACCTCTGTACGTGGTGAGAATCTGGTGGGAAACAGGTTTGTTTCTATTTATTCTATTGTGCTGAAGTTTGGATGCAAACTGGCAGCAAATATTTCACCACCATGAGAAAGAGCTGGTCTTCACAAGCTTGAGCCTAATTTATCCATAGCTGCTGTCAAGCCCCATGACTGAGCTGTCCCCCGCTATCTCTGGCCACCCTCTGAATAGGGGCCTCTATCGTAGGCAGCGGCCTCCTGTCTACTGCACACATAACAGGGGCTTTTTCCAGTCTTGCATAGTGTCACAGAGTGTGGGGGAGTCAGGGCCCTGCACCCCCCACTTCCTGCGATTTATCAGGACTCTCAGCCAGTCAGAAAAACAGAAGGTTTATTAGATGACAGGAACACAGTCCCAAGCAGGGCTTGTAGGTACAACCAGGACCCCTCACAGCCAGGTCCCTCTCGGGGGCAAGGATCTTAGACCCCAGACTTGGGGTTCTCTGCCTCTTCCCAGCCAGCCCAAAACTGAAAACAAAAAAACCCTCCAGCAGGCTCTCTCCTGCTCCTTCTCTCCCCCTCTCCCTTTGTCCAGTTTCCCAGGCAAAGATGTTGACTCTCCCCACCCCCTTCCTGGCTCAGGTTCCAGACTCAGGTATTGTCCCTCATCTAAAATCATCCCCTGCTCTCCCATCCCCCATGCAGACAGTCCCAGTAAAACTAAATGACATTCCCAGGTCAATCCACCCCACTCCCTATTGCGTCACACATAGGAATCACATATTGTGCAGTATTCCTCAATGTTTACCCTGTTCAGTGGGGAGAAGCCCCAGGGAAGGGTAAAGCAGATGGACGGCAGCTACTGGACATGACCACAACTTGTCAGGGCATGGCCATGGAACTGATGGGTTCTTCTACCCAAGAGAGCCTGAATCAAAGCCCATCGGGGCAGGGGCCCTAAGACAGGACTCTGTCCTGAGAGTGAGGGCAATAGGATGATCCCACCAGCATATACATAGCCCTGGCCTTGAGACACAGCTCCAGAGGGGGCCTGCCAGTGTGGGGCATCCCCTGGAATCCATACCTAAGCACCCCTGGGACACCAGCGCCCCAGAAATATGGCTGGGTTAAGACCACCCTTGCAGGGGAACAAACCTACACTGATACCCCACCAGATGCTCACGGGGTCACTTCCTAGCCAACCTAGGGCTCAGGACACCCCCGGCTGCAGCCAGGAGGGCTGACCCATGGAGGAATGTGGGTTCCCTCCCCTCATCTTTCCCTGGAAGAAGACAGGAAGGAGGTAGCAGCAGGACCCAGTTTCAAACCCAAAGGTTCTCGAGTGGCCAAAGGGCTGGGGGCCGCATGAAAACTTCCCATGTGCACCCTGCCTGGCCACCAAACTGCCACCTGGAGCTGCTGTGTTTGCTGCTGGAGCCCTGAGGAGGAGAAGAAGAAGGGGATGCCCTGCTGCTGGAGGAACGCACAGAGGCTCTGAAGACCACTGTGGAGGGGACTCTTAAGGACTGAGTATTTTTTTGAACTGTGCTCTTGTGGTGGGTGTTTGGACTGTGTTTGTGAGGACATTGGTGGTGTGGCGTGGAGCCTGCCCCCGGTCCATCTGTGTCTCTCTTTGCCCCCACCACCACTGTTGCCCCCTCCACCACCTCAGCTGGCTGTTTTCCATCTGCCTCGACCTCATGCCTCTGGGACTGAGCTGCTCGCCGGCTTGCCGCACCCACTTCCACCATTTGGGCCTGCAGCAGCAGCCAGCCTAACATTGACTTTTTGCACAAGTGCTCGTGGGCGCTGTGACGATGTGGTTCTGGCGGGACCCAACTGAGAGTGCCAATTGAGGACCAATTGCTCAAACAGGGCAGTCACAGCCCAAAGCTGGGGTTTTTCCACCTCTAAGGCAAACCAAACCAGCCAGACAAAAATGACTTTGGTTTCACCCCACTGGCTAACCACAAGTCACACAAGCAATTTCCTTAGACACTCCAGTCTCCCGAGTCTACACACAGTCAACACTTTGTCCTGGGCTGACTGGTTATGAAAACAACACTCCAATTAAAAGAAAAAGGTTCTCTTGAATCCCAAAGGACCAAGCCCCAGACCCAGGTCAATATACACATCAATCTACTCACAAATCACCTGTTCAGCCTTTAGAATCTAAAGGTTATTCATAAAGGGAAAAAGTAGAGATAGAGCTAGAATTGGTTAAATAGAATCCATTACATACAGTAATGGCAAATTCTTAGTCAGGCTTGCGTAGTGATGGAGTAAACTGCAGGTTCAAATCAAGTCTCCTGGAGTACATCCCCTGCTGGAGATGGTCATCAGTCCTTTGTGCAGAGTTTCAGTTTATTAGAAAGTCCCTCCGAGTAAAGACGAGCAGGTGAAGACAAGATGGAGATGAGGCATCAGCCTTATATAGGCTCTTCCAGGTGTAAGAACACTTCTTTGTTCTTACTGTCGAAAATTACAGCAAAATGGAGTCTGCAGTCACATGGCCAGTTCCTGCACACCCTGCTGAGTTACAAGGCGTATCTGTCTCCTCTCCAAGGGTCAATTGTGTAGCTGATGGTCCTTAATGGGCCATCAAGCAGGCTAAGCAGAGCTAATACCAACTTGTCTGGGGTGTCACCCAGAACTACAGCATCAATTTGAAATACAGACAATGTACAGCCAATACTGATAACTTCAACTACAAAATGATACAGACATACAGACAGCATAATCATAACCAGTAACCCATAACCTGGTCTTAGACACCTTATACGACCCTCTTTACATAGTATTTGGTGCTATTACAGGACCTTGGTTGCAAACCATGTTCTATATGGTCCCAGTTTATATCAATAACGTCACAGGCACACACCGCCATCCCTTAAACTGACCCTCTCTCCTTTGCGACAGGCTCCCCCCCCATGTTTATCCCTTGCTACCTCTCCCGTTTGCCCCTGAAGCCTTTGCCCCTCCCCAACCTCAGCTCTGGGTTGTTTGTCTGCCCTGCCCGTTTCCCTCTGCAGCCCTGACTGTCCTGCCCCAGCCCCGAAGCCAGCCCCTTGGTCCCTCCGCCCCATTCCCAGTTTGATTCCTTTTCCCCTACCCCGTGGTTCCCCCAGCCCTGGCTAGCCCCTCTCCTCATGTGCCCATGCCCCCTCCCATGCGCTTGTGCCCCTCCCCTGTTTAAGCTTACTGTTGTTCACTGCACTCCCTTATTCCGTTATTGCCCCCAATCCCCTAGTGCAGCTAAAGGAGCTGGAATTCCCCTCTGAGTTGGTGACTGACACCCTCCCCCACAAGTCCTTGATAGCTCCCCATGCCCGTTTAGCCCTCCCCTTCTAGCACCTTCCTCCCCTGCCTCCACCTAGCGGGGAGGGGTGGTCACCTCCTCTCCCTCCCCTCGCTGTTTGTCCCCCTCCCTGCTCTCATTATGGTGGGGGACACGGCAGGGGAGACACCTCACGATGCTCCCACCGCCCCTCCTCCACCTGCCCCTGCGTCCATTCCCCAAGCCTCTACGTCAACCGCCGCTGCTGGTCCACCTGCTACCGTCCCTACTGAGGCGGCGGCAGCAGCAAGTACCAGGGAGACCTCTGCTGCTGCCACGTCCCTCACTCCTTCCGATTAGGGGGGAGCGCCCCCCCCCAGCAGGTGGGAAAGGTCGGGGTGGGAAAAAGGGTAAGGGCCCCACTAAAAAAAACAGGCCCTCCATGGCAGGGGCTACCTCCGCTGCCGCAGCCCCACTACCGGCCGCTGCATCCCTGCCTACTGCTCCCTCCACCAGCTGTGCGGATGCCCCTCCCCCGGCCTCCAGGGCATATGCCCAGGTGGTGGTGGCCCCCCTGCCTGCCACTGCTCCTCCGGCCACTACTTCCACTACCATCTATAGCAGCTGGGGCCCCTTTCCCACCTTGACCAGGAAGCACGGCATCCGTTGCCTCCTGGTGCCCGCCTCACCCCACATGGAGACCTACATGCGGGCGCTGGTGAGGGTGGTGGGGCCCACAGCCATTGTGGCAGCCTCCAAAATGTACAGGTGGGTGGTCTTCTTCCTAGCATTGGAGGCCGCCGCCCAGGAGGCGGTAGAGACGGGCCTGGCGGTGGGGGGCGTGTTCATCCCCCTGGAGCCGTTGGAAGACCTGGGGGACAGCTTAATCCTGACTTCCGTCCCTCCCTTCCTACCCAATGCCACCCTGCTGTCTGCCCTCTCTACCCTGGGGAGTCCTATCTTTGTACTCAGCCCTCTACTGTTGGGCTGCAAAGATCCTGCTCTCCGTCACGTTCTCTCATTCTGCCGGCAAGTGCAGCTTCAACTGCTACCAGCGATGCATGCTGGAGAGGCGCTTGAGGGGTCCTTCTTGGTCCCTGTACAAGAGTTCACCAGGGCTCGACCCTCTCCGGGGCGGAGGGGAGCCACGCCGGCTCACTACACCCCGATGGATCCGGGGGAATAGTCCGGCCTGGGGTCTCCCTCGGTAGCCCTTGCGGAAGTTGGCTAAAATGTGGTTAGTCTGGGCCTGGCTCTGGCGAGCCGGCAACCACTGAGTCAGGAGGCTCAGGCCCTCAGGCAGGGCTGAGCCGCAACAACAGTTGCCCACCCTAACCTAGGGCCGGGCCCTGCAACAACCACTGAGTCAGGAGGCTCAGGCCCTCAGGCAGGGCTGAGCCGAATAATAATTAAGCCCGGCCCTAGGTCAGGGCAGAGCAACAAACGCTGGGTCCGAGTGCTCTGGCCCTCAGGCAGGGCTGAGCAGTAATATAACAGGCTTTGGCCTCCTCAGGCCAGGGAGAAGGGGAGTTTGCCACCCAGGAGTTGGATGGCAGTGGGGATGCAGGCCCTCCTACCCCACAGCCCGGGGCCCTAGCAGTGGCTGAAGATCCGCTGCTCAGTCAGTGGGGATCCTGGCCACAACACATTGACATAGGCTCTGGTAGTGCTGCAGTCAGACTGGGGTCGGCTGCCCCTGGGCCACTTGCACACTCCCTCTCGGGCCCTACCTGGGTCCTGGCGTTGGCCTCTGCGGGGTCCAGGAGCATGGGTTTGTCACGGCAGGGGTTGGATGGCAGGTCCAGCAACTCCTCTGAATAACTGGCACAGGGTAGGTCCGGCTGCTCCCCCAGATAGTGGGCACAGGGTAGCTCCGGCAACTCCTCTGGATAGCAGGCACAGGGTAGCTCCGGCAGCTCCTCCAGATAGCAGGCACAGGGCAGCTCCGGCAGCCCTGGGCAGCCACCTTGGACCGCATGAATTTCCCAGTCTCGGGCTCCCCTAGGGACGTCTGCTCTCTCCGGTGGCTGGGCTCCTACTGAGCTCTGACGGGTGGCCTTTATAGTTCCAGGTCGCCACCTGACCCTCTGAGGGGCGGGCTCAGATCTCCCTTGCTCCGCCCACTCTGGCCTCCGAGTGGGCTCGTCCTCTTCCGGGGCAGAGGGGAGCCACACTGCCTCACTACACCATCACACTCCCACTCCCCAAGTCTGGCTCCCGCTCGTCAGGGCCAGGCTCTTCCATCCCTCCGACGCGGGACATGAAGTCTGCGTTTGCATGTTCCTTACCAGCCCTACGCTGGATGGTGAACGCGTAGGGCTCTAAGGCCAGATACCATCGCAATAGTCGTTCGTTATTATTTTTCATTTCAATCAACCATTGGAGGGGGTCATGGTCCGTGATTAGCGTGAATGGAGCCCCAAGGAGGTAGTAGCATAGGGCATCACAGGCCCACTTTATGGCCAGTGCTTCTTTCTCAACCATGGCATAGTTCTTCTCCTGGGGAAATAATTTTCAGCTGAGGTATAGAACCAGGTGGTCCTCTCCCTCAGCTTCTTGGGACAGGACAGCCCCCAGCCCCACTTCTGAGGCATCTGTCTGGAGGATGAACCTCTGGTGGAAGTCTGGGCTGTATAAAACTGGCTTTTGGCAGAGGCATGTCTGGAGTGTCCGGAAGGCATCTTCACATTCTAGGGACCACCGTACCTGCCGGGGCTGTTCTTTGTCAACAGTCCTGTTAAGGGCACTGCTATGGAACCAAACTGGGGGATGAACCGCCGATAGTACCAGACAAGCTCCAGGAACTGTTGAACGTGGCGTTTCGTGGTAGGCGTCGCGCAGGCTGCCAGGGCTTGCACTTTCCCTATGAGGGGCTTCACTCGTCCTCCTCCAATAGTGTACCCTAGACATGTGGTCTCCTACCACCCAATGCAGCATTTTTTTGAGTTGGCCATCAGTCCCGCCTGTCGCAGGGACCTCAGGACAGCTGTTACCCGCTCCAGGTGGTCTTCCCAGTGGCGGCTATAGACCATGATATTGTCCAGTTAAGCCGCCGCATAGTCTCAATGGGGCTGTAGTAGGCAATCCATTAGCCGCTGGAATGTTGCCGGGGCCCCATAGAGGCCGCAAGGCATTCACGTAAACTGGTAGAGTCCCAGAGTGGCGAACACCGTCTTTTCCTTAGAGGCGTCATCGAGTGGGATCTGCCAATACCCTTTACTAAGGTCGAGCATGGTGATGAACCAGGCCCTCCCACGGCGGCCCAGCAGCTCGTCCACGCGGAGCACAGAGTAGGCGTCGAACTGGGAGATGGCATTCACTCGCTGGAAGTCTATACAAAACCAGCGGGTGAAATTGGGCTTGGGTACCAAGACCACTGGGCTACGCCACTCACTCTGAGACGGCTTGATGACTCCTAAGGCCAGCATGGCCTGTACCTCTTCCTCCACCTCTTGGCGCATCCGGTACGGCAGTGGCCAGGTCGTTTCCCAGATTACCTTCCCCGGCTCGGTCTGGATAGAGTGGTATCCAGGTAGGGCCGTGAAGGTTCCCTGGAAAGCCTGTAGGAGACATTTGGCCTGCTTGCGCTGCTCTTCCGTCAGGGTGTCGCCAAGCAGGGGAGCAGCGAGGTCGTCTGTCTGGGGCATGCGGGGACTCAATTCAGGCTCTGCCGGGTAAGGGCTAATCAGCAGGCCCTCCTGGTCTCGCCCCGGCTTCAACAGAGTCACGTGGTATCGCTGGATTTTCTTGCACCGGTCGGGTTGGTGGATCTCATAAGTGACGGGCCCAACCTTCCGAGCTACCTTGTAGGGTCCCTGCCAACTGGCCAGTAGCTTTGACTCGCTTGAGGGCAGGAGGAGCAGGATCTGATCCTCAGGTTCAAAGTCATGCACCTGCGCCTCCTGGTTATAAGTCTGTTCCTGCCTGTCCTGTGCAGCCTTTAAGTTTTCATGAGCCAGGGCCCCAGCCTGAGCAAAGTATTCCTGCAGCTGGAGGACATACTTCAGGAGTCCCTGGGTTGGAGAGGGGGACTGCTCCCAAGTTTCCCACATTAAGTCCAACAGGCCCCGTGGACGGCGCCCATACAATAGCTCAAATGGAGAAAACTTGGTTGATGACTGGGGTACCTCACAGATGGCTAGCAGCAAGGGAGGGAGCAACTGGTCCCACCAGCGTAGCTCATCCGGGGGGAACTTCCGCAACATCTCCTTGAGGGTCCTGTTGAACCATTCCACCAGCCCGTCCGTCTGCAGGAGGTAGATGGAGGTGCGTAATTGTTTAACCCTCAGGAGCTCGCAGACCTGCTGTAACAACCTGGAGGTGAAATTGGTGCCTTGATCTGTTAAGATTTCTCGGGGCAGGCCCACCTGAGCAAAGACCTTCACCAGTTCCCCGGCGATGGTCTGGGCGGTGGTGCTCCACAATGGGACGGCCTCAGGGAAATGGATGGCGTAGTCAATGATGACCAGGACATACTGGAACCCAGAAGCACTTTTTGGGAGCAGGCCCACCAGGTCCATGGCCACTCGTTCAAAAGGCGTCTGTATTATAGGCTTGGGGACCAGAGGTGCCATGGGCACCGTTGTACAGACAAAACTACACAGGATCTTTTCAGGGGACAAGACAAAGATGCCACATTTATTATGATAACAATCTGATTTATGACCAATAACTAATATCTTAATCCTTATACACGCACCCATTATACCTAATACACACACACACACACACACACACACACACACACCCATTAGATGTTCTGCAGCTGCTGCATAGTTACCAGTCCTGGACATAGGTTGAGTTCGTGGTTTGATTTTGCAGCTTGAGTTCATAGCTTGTGGCGGTAACTGGCCAGGAAAGCCGGGCACAAGGAAGGGCTGGGTCTCTGCTGGGCCTGCACCAATGTCCTTCCATGTAGGCAGCAGAATGTTACCCTCCAAAGTCTTCCACCTCACCCATCCTTTTGTAGGCTTTAGTTTGAATCCAGAGTCTATAGGTCTTGCTGTGTCACGCTGCCTCTGGGTTTGCTGATTGATCACCCGTCAACTGCAGGCATGACTTTCAGCCTCGGACCTGGCTTTGATCTTCCTTTTATTGTACTTTTTTTTTTTTACGGCTTGGCTACATTGGCATTTTACAGCGCTGCAACTTTCGCGCTCAGGGGTGTGAAAAAACACCCCCCTGAGCGCTGCAAGATACAGCGCTGTAAAGTGTCAGTGTAATCAGGGTGGCAGCGCTGGGAGCATGGCTCCCAGCGCTGCACGCTACACCCAAAAAGGATGTGGTTTACGTGCAGCACTGGGAGAGCTCTCTCCCAGCGCTGCCACTCTGACTACACTCACACTTCAAAGCGCTGCCGCGCCAGCGCTCCCGCAGCGCTGTCATGGCAGCGCTTTGAAATTTCTAGTGTAGCCAAGCCCATAGAGTGGACTCTTCTTACTTTGTTAGGGCTCTTGTCTGCATCTTCAGCCGGTGGGGTTTGAACTGTATTTCATCAGGACAGGCTGGGGCTGGAGATTGATTCCATCATTTATACATGCCTCAGTCACACATCTAACCTAAACTAATAAGATTACAACAGGGTTTGCAGAAATGAAGGTTGGAGGAAGCTTTTACAAAATGGAGTGAGCATTTTAAAATGGAGTTTGAATTATAATATGGCAAACCGTGAACAGAAGTTACAATATAGACAAGTGTATTAAATGGTAAACAAAAGTTACATTAATAAAGTGAACAATTAAAACCAATTTCATCTATCAGTTCTACAGCACTCGCTGGAGAACGGCTAACTGGCACTCTGAGCAGGAGCTACAATAATTCCTCACCTCCTGGTGAATACCGGGCCAGAAGAACCGTGTCAAGATCCTGACGAGGGTCTTCTCATGGCCCAAATGCCCAGCCGCCAGGATGTCATGTGCCAGCTTCATCACGGCTCGCTGGTGACACCGCGGTACCAGCAGCTGTGTTTGGGGTTCCGTCACGAGGGAGTCACAGTCAAGCCGGTAAAGATGGTCCTGGCATAGTTCGAAGTGGGGCCACTGGGTTGCGCGCTGGGGGTTGATGATTGTCCCATCAACTGCCGCAAACTGTTCATAGGCCCGGCTAAGGGTAGCATCCGCTCTCTGGTCAAGGCAAAAATGAGTATGGAGGAGGGGTTCAGCTGTGGGCTCCAGCAGGGGATTGTCAGTTTCTTCAGCCCCTGCTTCAGTTCCCGGGGTCCCGCACACCTCTTCCGGTAGGGCCTCCTGGAGCTCTCCCTCCAGCACCGGGGTCAACCGGAAGATCTCCTCAAAGGCGGGCCAGTCCCGCCCCAGGATCACTGGGTACACCAGTCAAGGGGTTAAGCCGACAACGATCTGTTGGGTGACGCCAGCTACTGTCAACGGGACCCACGCACTGGGGTAAGGCTGGACATCCTCATGGATGCATTGCAGGTGGATCGTTCCCAGGTGGGGATCTGCCTGGGGTCCCAGAGCCTGGCAAATGAGTGTCTGGCTGCAGCCAGAGTAGATCAAAGCCTGGGTGACATGGTCCCTCAAAACTACCAGGACTGTGATCTTGGGAGCCTGTAGTACCCGAGCCCTGGTGTCCCCTGCACAGACCTGCCCAAAGCTGCAATCCATTTCCATGCAGTTCCGCGGCAAGTGTCCAGACTCACCACAACGGAAACAGGATCCGAGTTCGGGGCGACCGCCCCGGGAAGGAGCTCCCCTCGGACTCCTAGGGGGACTCCAGGGGACCCTCACGACACTCGGTGCCAGTCCAGGCTGAAGGGAAGGATCTGGGCATCTGAACCGAGACCCTGGGTGGGCCTCCTGCCCACAGCCAAGGCTCTGCGGCCCGGTCGGGGCGTCCCCTTTTCTTTCAGTGTTAGAGCATTCGGGCCCTGGGTTTTGAGGCCAGAAGGCGGGCACCACGGGCATTTCGGCCACGAGAAAGTCCTCCATCAGCGAGACGGCCACTTCCACACTCCCCCTCAGGCCGGTAGGGTGTGCACAAACTGTTCCAAGATGACCTGTTCTGTGACCTCTTCTGCTGTCCTCATCTCCGGCCGTAGCCATTGCCTACACGCCTCCTTCAGGACTTGGGCCACCAGCCAGGGTCGGGTGCCCGAGGGGTACATCTGGCTCCGGAACCGCTGCCGAAAAGTCCCTGGGCTGACATCTAAAGCATCCAAGATCATGGCCTTTACTCGACTATAATCTCTTGCCTCTTCTGTCGCCAGCCCCTGGTATGCCGTCTGGGCAGTCCCTGTTAGGTATGGGGCCAAAAGGGTGGCCTATTGGTCCTGAGGCCACCCAGCGACCAGCGCCACCTGTTCGAACATTACCAAGAACGCCTTGGGGTCATTGTCGGGGCCCATCTTGGTCAGTTGCACTGGGGCGGTGGGGCACGGTGACCCAGCCCCGTCCCCTGGCTGCGGGTCTATGGGGTGCGGTAATGCTGTCACCAGCTGTTGCAGCTGGGCTCCGAGCAGCTGAATAAGCTGCTGCTGCTGCTGGAGCTGGGCAGCCTGCTGCCACTCCTGACTCTCTGTCAGCAGCTTAAATAATTGCTTCATCTCCATGGTTCTTTGGGGGTAGATCTCTCCCTCTGGCCCCTTCTCACAGGGGTCACAGGATCGGAACGCCCCACTTCTGGCTCACTACACCCCGAAGGGTCTGGGGGATTAGTCCGGCCCTGGGTCTCCCTCAGTAGCCCTTGTGGGAGTCGGCTGAAATGTGGTTAGTCTGGGCCTGGCTCCGGCGGGCCAACAACCACTGAGTCAGGAGACTCAGGCCCTCAGGCAGGGCTTAGCCGCAACAACAGTTACAAGCCCCGGCCCTAGTTAGGGCAGGCCAGCAACCATTGAGTTAAGAGGCTTAGGCTCTCAGGCAGGGCTGAGCCATAACAACAGTTACAGGGCCCGGCCCTAGGTCAGGGCGGGGCAACAATGCTGAGTCAGGGGAGCTCAGGCCTTCAGGATGGGCTGAGCAGTAATAATAGGCTTCGGCCTCCTCAAGCCAGGGAGAAAGGGAGTCTGCCACTCAGGAGTTGGGTGGCAGGGGGGACACAGGCCCCCCCAATCCACTGTGTCCCAGCCTGGGGCCCTAGCAGCGGCTGAAGATCCACTGCTTAGTCAGTGGGGATCCTGGCCACAACACACCGACATAGGTTCTGGTAGTGCTGCAGCCAGACTGGGGTCGGCTGCCCCCAAGCCACTTCCACACTCCCCCTCGGGTCCTACCTGGGTCCTGGTGTTGGCCTCTGGGGGATTCGTCGTGGCAGGGGTCGGATGGCAGGTCCGGCAACTCCCCTGGATAGCGGGCACAGGATAGCTCCAGCAGCTCCCCTTGATAGCGGTCACAGGGCAGCTCTGGCAGCCCTGGGCGGCCACCTCGGGCTGCAGGAGTTTCCCAGTCTTGGACTCCCCTAGGGATGTCTGCTCTCTCTGGCGGCTGGGCTCCTACTGAGCTCTGAGGGCCGGCCTTTATAGTTCCGGGTCATCGCCTGACCCTCTGAGGGGCGGGCTCAGATCTCCCTAGCTCCGCCCACTCTGGCCTCCGAGTGGGCTCGTCCTCCTCCGGGGCAGAGGGGAGCCACACTGCCTCACTACAGTCCCCTACCAGGGAGCCTGCTACCTGGTGCATTATTCTACAGGAGAGGCCTGGTGCTACCTCTGCCAGGCAATGGGACACGTCCGGAGGGACTGCCCCTTGGCCCGGCACTGAGGAGCATCCAGGACCCCCGAGATCCAGCAAGGAACCGGCCCTGTCTTTGCTGATGCCTCTGGCTGCCCAGTGCTGCCTCTCCTCCTTCCCGGTCCACCACTGCTCCCGCTCGGCCCAAGGGGTACAACCCCAGCGTGCCCAGGCAAGCGGGAAACCCCACCTCCACTGTCTGCGATCTGGCGGGGCCTGTGGAGGAGGGTGCAGCGGAGATACTGCTGGGCGCGGGAGAGGGCCCCCCCCGGGAGACTCCTCCCTCCTTCATGCTGCCCCACCGTTGCCTCCCCGAGTCCCTGAGCCATCACTCTTGCCCCCTGACCCAAGCCCTGTTAGCCAGTCCCCAAATGATGCCATGCAGGGCTAGACCTTAGTGCAGGGGAAGTGGGGCAAGTGGAAGGC
The DNA here is from genome assembly GCF_003597395.2 of Chelonoidis abingdonii. Lineage (NCBI taxonomy): Eukaryota > Metazoa > Chordata > Testudines > Testudinidae > Chelonoidis > Chelonoidis abingdonii. The sequence goes on along the minus strand of NC_133772.1, from coordinate 29,506,216 downwards.
TCGGGCCCTGTTCCATCCTTCAGATTTGGAGACCCCCCCGGAAGAGCAGGAAGGGGGGCACCGATGCCAAGCCTTTCGCTTTGCCCCTTGACAAAGCCCATTCGTTGGTGCCGGCTGGGGACAACGTGGCAGCACCGGAAGGTAATATCACCCCTCCTCCAGAGTCCCTTCCTATGGAAGCCCCCGATGAAGCCCCTCTCTCCCCCTTACCATCTGAAGCCCCTCCAAGCACCGAGGCGAGCGTTGCTTCGGATGCTGGCGGGGAGAATCCTGGGGTGGTGGAAGGTGATCTCCTCTCCATCTATGAGGAGATGGAGGCCCTGGGTCTAACATCGGTCACCCAGGGGGAGGACGACCCTCTGCCAGCGGGCCTCGATCTGAGTGACCTCACCCCAGTTCCCCGTTCCCCGTGTTCTCTTCCCCTAACTGCTTCTTCTGCTCCCATCTCTGAGGATCTCCTGGAGTCTTCCATCTGCCCAGCCGCAGGTGGCACCCCGCTGCCGGACGCTGAGCCTATTGAGGTGGTGGCCGGTGCCACGCTGCCGGGACACAGTTCCCCTTCGGTGTTCCTCTTAGGTCTGGGGCAACCGACCTCCTTCCTGGGCAGGGACCCCACTGACGACCATCCATCTCCAGATGCCGTGGCTGCCACATCAGTCGTAGTGGCTGAGCCCGGCATCGTTAAGGGTCCTCTTCCCATTCCCCAGATTCCTGAGACAGACCGAGAGGGGCCACCTCCCAGCGGCCAACCTACTGGGGCTTGGGATCCTGCCTTTGACCCCCTCCCCAATTCTGTTCCTGATTCCTGCCCTGACCTTACTCCTGAACCCTGCCCTGTCTCTGATGCCAGCCCCATCCTTATCCCCTCCACCTCACGTGATGCCATTGCCGCCCCTAGGCCTGACTCCTTCCCTATCCCACAGGATACCCCCAAGGGAGCGGCCTTTGTATTTCCCTGTCCCAACCCACCAGAGGCTGCTGTTTTCCCTCCACCACCCCCTGTTGAACCGGGGAGTGGGGCAGGCCAAGTGGCGTCAGCCCATCGGACGCCACGTCGGGGGTCTGCCCCCTGCCTGCCCACTTCAATGAGCCACGGGGCTGTGATGGGGACCCCCCTGGGGAAATGTCATAGATCGGTAACCCCCCCCCGCCCCCCACGCTGAGAAAGGAGCTGCGGGAGTTCCTTGAGGACGTCCGTGGCTCCCATAACTAGGTCTAGCTTGCGCTCCAGCGGTGGGGGGATTTCCATCAGAACCTCCAGGCCGCGAGGGCCCTCATGGGGGAGGGTAAGAGGACCGGGAAGGAGGCCACCACGGCCTACCAGTGGGTCTGCCTCTTCTGTGGTTCTTTACTCATCTACAGGGTAGGTCACAGATTGCTACGCTGCCAGACGGAGGCCGTAGGCATGTCTGCCAGTGAGGATCCCCCCCAACCCTCCTCATGGCACCAATCATCTTTGCAACATTAAACACCTAGGGCTGTAGGATGGGTCTCCGCAGGAAACAGGTGCTTTCCTTCCTTCGGGTGGGGGGGTACTCTGTGGTCTTCCTGCAGGAAACCCATACGGATCCGGCCGCTGAAGCTAGCTCGCGGCTGGAGTGGGGGGACAGGGTCTACTTTAGCCACCTCTAGGTTCACTTGGCTGGAGTGGCGACCGTGTTCTCCCCCAGCTAGGGCCCGAGGTGCTGGGGGTCGCCAAGGCTGTGCCGGGCCACTTGCTGCGCCTCCAGGTCCGCATGGAGGGGCTTGTGGTCAATCTCGTCAATGTTTACTCCCCGACATCGGGCCCAGAGAGGTTGCATTTTTATCAGCAGGCGTCTGCCTTCCTCGGCTCTTTGGATTCTCGCTAGTGCCTGGTCCTGGGCGTGGACTTTCACACCACCCTCAAGGAACGGGACCGCTCGGGGATCGAGCAATGCCTGGCCACCGTGGACGTCCTCCGGGAGATCGTCGAACGTCACTCGCTGGTGAACGTCTGGCGCGACCACTACCCAGACAATATCTCGACATTCACCTTCATCCGAGTGGAAGCCCATCGGTCACGCCACTCCCGACTGGACCTCATTTACCTGTCACTTCTCCACCTTTCAGGAGCCCACTCCTCCGGCATTCGGCCAGCCCCTTTTTCAGATCACCACCTTGCCACCGTGACGGCCTCTCTCTGCGCGGAGAGGCTGGGGCCGGCCTATTGGCATTTTAATAATAGTTTGCTGGAGTATGTGGGCTTCGTGGCATCCTTCTGGGAGTTCTGGCTGGCCTGGCGAGGGCAGAGGCATGCCTTTCCCTCGGCACGGTGGTGATGGGACCTGGGGAAGGTGCGCGCCTGGCTCTTCTGCCAGGACTACACCCGGGGTGCCAGCTGACCGAGGGATGCAACGATAGAGCAGTTGGAACAGGAGGTCTTAGAGCTGGAGAAGCATCTGACCACCAGCCCCGAGGATCCATCCCTCTGCGAAGCGTGCCGGGAGAAGCGGGAGGAGCTCCGGGCCCTCGAGGACCATCGAGCCCAGGGCGCCTTTGTTCGATCCCGCATCCACCTCCTTCAGGAGATGGATCACGGCTCCCGCTTCTTCTATGCCCTGGAGACAAAGAGGGGGGCCAAGAAACACGTCACCTGCGTCCTGGTGGAGGATGGCACACCCCTCATGGATCCAGCGGAGATGTGCGGGAGGGACAGGACCTTCTACGCAACTCTTTTCTCCCTGGATCTGACAGATCCTAACACTTGCAGAGTGCTCTGGGATGAACTCCTGATGGCTAGAGAGAGGCTAGAGCTGCCTCTCACTCTGGCCAAGTTCTCGGAAATCCTCCGTCGCATGCCCATCAATAAATCTCCAGGCATGGACGGGCTGACCGTGGAGTTCTACTGCGTGTTCTGGGACATCCTTGGTCCAGACCTAGTCATCATCTGGGCCAAATCTTTGCAGGGCGGGGTCCTCCCTATTTCGTGCAGGTGAGCTGTGCTCACCTTATTGCCGAAGAAGGGGGACCTCCGTGACTTACGGAATTGGCGTCCTGTCTCCCTCCTCAGCATAGACTACAAAGTCATAGCAAAGGCCATCTCACTGCAGCTACGGTCCATGCTGGTGGATGTGGTCCACCCAGACCAGACCTAAACCGTCCTGGGCCACACAATATTTTATAACCTGTATCTGGTCTAGGACCTCCTGGAACTAAGGTGTAGGGATGGTCTGTCGTTCGCCCTCTTGTTCCTGGATCAGGAGAAGACGTTCAACAGGGTGGACCATGGATATCTCCTGAGCACTCTGTGAGCATTTGGCTTCGGACCCCAGTTTGTGGGTTTTCTCCAGGTACTGTATGCTTCCGCAGTGTCTGGTCAGGCTCAACTGGACTCTGACCGAACCAGTCAGCTTAGGGCGAGGAGTGCAGAAGGGGTGTCCCCTCTCGGGCCAGCTGTACGCTCTGGCGATTGAGCCCTTCCTCTGTCTTCTCCGCCGGAGGCTGACGAGGTTGGTACTCTGAGAGCCGGAGCTGTGGCTGGTCCTGTCGGCGTACACTGACAATGTGCTCCTCGTGGTCCAGGACCCAGGCAACTTGGTGTGGGTGGAGGCTTGCCAGGCCATTTACTCGGCAGCCTCCTCCACTCGAGTCAACTGGGTCAAGAGCTCTGGCCTGGTGGTCGGGGACAAGTGGCAGGCGAGCTCCCTCCCACCTGCACTTCAGGTCATCCGGTGGAATGCAGATCCGCTGCTCTATCTCCGCATTTGCCTTTCTGCCACACATCCGTCTCCACCAGAGAACTGGCATGGCTTAGAGGGCAGGGTGATAGAGCGGCTCCAGAAATGGACAGGACTACTCCAGTGCCTCTCCCTCTGAGGGAGGGCACTGGTGCTCAGTCAACTAGTCCTGTCCACGCTCTGGTACTGGCTCAACACCCTGGTCCCAGTCCCGGATTTCCTGGCTTGCTTCCGGAAGTCGGTTCTGGAGTTCTTTTGGCCAGGAGTGCACTAGCTATCTCCAGGCATCCTCCACCTGCCCCTGGAGGAGGAGGGGCAGGGCCTGAAGTGCTTACACACCCAGGTCCTTGTCTTCTGCCTCCAGGCTCTGCAGAGGCTCCTGTATGGTGCAGGTAGTCCGGCGTGGAGCGTACTGGTGCACGCCTTCCTCTGCCGCTTCCAAGGGCTCCGAGACGACTGGTAGCTCCTTTATCTCCATCCAAGAGGTGTTTCGCAAAACCTCTCCAGGCTGCCAGTCTTCTACCAGACCTCCTCCGGACCTGGAAGCTGTTTTCAACAACCAGGTCCGTAGCAGCAGCCGTGGGGGCTGATCTCCTCGCGGATCCCCTGCTACACAACCCCCAGCTCAGTGTGTAGGTGGCGGAGTCCCCCACGGTGCACCAGAGGTTGGTCCTGGCAGAAGTCACCAGGGTGGAGACCTCCTGGACTATGACCAGAAAGACTGGCTGGATCCCCTGACACTCATTCAGCGCATGGGGCTCTCCAGAGCTCGTACTTCCCAGCACGTACTTCAGGAGGTGAAGGCCGCTTTGTCGTCTGCTTGTCCGGCCTATCTTGACCAGGTCCTGCGAGAGAGCACGCCCCGCCCACCCTCCACTTGAGGCCCTGTGGACCTTTTCATCGGGCCCTTGCCCTGTGGACCCAACCGGCCCCCCCGCCCTTTCACTGTGAGCCCGCTGCACGATTTGCAGCCGGTTCCGTTCCAGACCATGCCAAGGAAACATTTATACATGCTCATGCTCCACACTCTTCACTTCCTCATCCTCGCGTCCCGACCTGACACAAAGTGGTGGGACCTCCTGCCACCTCTCGGGGGTGAGGAGCCCCGGTGGTCCAGCCTACACTCCACCCTGGTTTCAAGGCCAGCCAGAGATATCAGTTGGTGGCTCCTTCATGGGGCCATAAGCACAGGTGTGTACTTGGCGTGGTTTACCCCCGTCTCAGACACCTGCCCCTTCTGCGGCATGAGGGAGACCATGGCACACGTTTACCTAGAGTGTGCCAGGTTACGGCCCCTATTCCGGTTCCTCTTAGATATATTATTACATTTTTGGTTGCACTTTTCCCCTCACTTGTTCATCTATGCACTCCCCATCCGTGGCCCTACAAAGTCATGGGACCTCCTTGTCAGCCTCCTCTTAGCTCTGGCCAAAATGGCCATCTTCAAAACCAGGGAGAGAAGGTTGGCCGATGGGATTTCCTGTGAGTATGGAGCCTATTTCCATTTCTCCATCCGTTCACGCATCTGGTCAGAGTTCCTCTGGGCAGCATCCACTGGATCCCTTGACACCTTCGAGGAGAAGTGGGCGTTGTCTGAGGTTCTCTGCTTGGTGTCCCCATCAGGATCCCTTTGTTTAACGCTGTGACCTCACTCCCGTTCCTGTTTTTTTCATTAGTTTTCCCCTGGAATTATTTGGTATCATGGACCTGTGGATCCTCCCCTTAGGCTGGGGGGAGGTCCTTTAGCAGTGGGTGGGCTTTGCCTGCCCACTCCCTGGATACCAACAGGTCTACTCTGCTGTTCCCAACTGGCCTGGGTCTGTCACAATATAAACAAGTGTATCATATTTTACAAATTGTATCTTTTCCACTGGTCACTTACATCGCCTATCCAGTATAAGATTCATTGCAATTTTGTGATATTGGTATCGATAATATTATAAATGGTCACCCATATTCCATACAGTGTCACACAGACATCTCATGATTAAATTAATCACCATAGTGTCCCTGGCTTCCCTAAAAGACCTTACTCACTACACTTTTATAAGTACAATGATATTGTAGACAACCAGTTTATTCAATTGCTTATTCTTTGAGGTTTAGATCCCCATTGGGGTGTCTCGACCCTGATTGTCATTTATCCTTTTATGGCGTGATAGCTGGGGACAACAGAAGCCACCGCCCAAGGCAATCAACCACCAGGCAAAGCCTGAACTGAATTAAGATGTGTGGTTGGAAGGGTTTCCCTGTCTTGATTGACGGCAAATGCAGGGGCTAAGAGATTGCTTGGCAAATTCTGTGAGAGGCTGTTGCCTGATTTAAGAAGTTAATAATATTAATTTGGCTAGTATGGATTTTCGGCTTGCCAATCTGTTTTATCAGAAGATAATAAGGTTCCTGTCCTCGGGGGTATAACAGGAAGGTCACACTGAGACAGATATAGCCTTAAAGACTTTTTATTAAGATAAAGGACATAGTAATTAAATGGTAAAATAATCAAAGTTACAAAGTTACAATTGTATTACTGCTATTTAAAAGATACATGTGGTATTATATGTTACAAAGCTTTGATTAATATACTCAGATTCTTTCCTGATAACCTGGTGGTGAGAGACACAGGACCAGCCTCACCTCTGGATGTTCGGGTTCCTTAATTCTTGAGTGAGAGGTGCAAAGCTTAGAAGAAGCTAGAGCTAAGAACTATCGAAGCTAACTTACAGTTTACTTAACTAACTTAAACTAACTAACTTAAAATTAAAACCCAATAAACCAAACTAAGAACAAAATCTTAGGGAAACTAAGCTTTGCCTAGTCCTTTTGGAACTTAGAAAGCTCTAAGGAAAACAAGCAAAGCCTCTCTAGCAAGGCCCTCTTTTATAGGGCACAGGTGTTTGAACCCTCCTTTTATGCCCAAACTTCATTGCTTACCCACAAAAAAGTTAGGATACACTAACTCCATAGGCTAGTATGTTTGTACGTATTGATGACATGTACATATATATTAATGACATTAGAATATACACACAATTTTTTTGTTTCCCAGTTCTTTCCTTGTGGTGTGCATGTTAAGTTTGAGAGTACAGACTTGGAACCCCCCTATGCCAGTCTACCATTATCTATTTATCTAGGTGAAAGATCCCAGACATGTGTGTGTGTTGATTTTGCTATCTGGGTGAAAGGTCCCAGACATAGATATGCTAACTTTGCCTTAGCTCAACATACAAGATGTGGCCTGTAGGTGCCTTGCATTACAGCTGAACTTACTTTAATATAAATCTATAAACCTATTACAATATACCAAATACTTTAATTATAAGAAAAGATATAGATATAGATATATGCAAGCAAGTGGGTTAATTCTATAGGCTACATGCCCCCCTTTGACAGGGTGGCTTGCAACAATGAACCCCATCACATAGGTGCGGATGTAGTGGTTAAGTATCTGTGGGGACAGTTTTAACGCCATTTTTCCTTGGTTGGGGTGGATGAAGGGTATTATAAAGATGGTATTCTGGTCCCTGGCACATTTCTGGTGTGGGCACCATGTATACATATTTATTTTTCTCAACATTTGGTGCCCATCTAGGTCTTAGCTTGGGCCTTTTGGATTTATACTGCAGGCATCCTAAAACAAAGAAATTAATTATTTGCAATTCCTTGGATAAAAACCCATTCTTTTAATCCAAAATTCTCCCCAGGAGTTGTTGCAGGCTCATTACCCTCATTTATTAACTGGGTAATAGCTTGTTTGGCTTTGTCCATATCTTTAGTAATTTGTATGAGGTGGGTCTTCTTACGAGCCAATAATGACTTTAACTGTAACGTAGTCGAGGAACGTAGACGAGAAAGGTGGGTGTACTTTGGATAGTTAAATCCTGATAGGCTGGGTCAGACTGGATAATGGTGATGTTTTCAAAAGTGGTATAGGGGAAATAGCTTGATTCCCTACCAAAGTAGGTTGCTTTGGAGTAAAACAAAAATTTGGTTCTGTTGACAGGACACTCCAAGGGACATACTGGTACCTTTTTTGATTGCTAACCATGCAAAATTGGCTATTTCCAGCATAGGTCACCCTTTCCATCGGAGTCTTCCACTTGGTCAGCCTTATCAGGCATGACGATGATGAATTCTATCATTTTTTCCCCTGAATTTCACACAGAATAGTGTCTGTCTCAAACATGTTACACCTACAGATATACTGAGCCCCTTTTTCAGATCAACAGGCCATTTGTGGTACTTTTCACATCTAAGTTGGAGTGTGATAGACCACCAAGGGAGGTGCATTAATGCGTTTCCTATAGATGTTGCCTTTGAGGTGACCTATAGAATGGACAGCTACAATTGTCTGTACACACATTTTTGTCTGGGTCAAATACTGGTAACAAGACTGTGAATGAGACATAGAAGGATAGTGCCATCCTACAATCTTTAGAAAGAGAACAACCGTCTCGGCTGGGGTGAAGTGTCACAAATACCATCTCTCTCATAGCATCCACTGATAAATGCTGGTATGAATCCAAACATGTGAATTGTTTCTTTTCCAGCCTTTGAAAACATTTAGGACAGTACCTACCAACTTAACAGTTGCTCATCTTTAATTAAGTTAGGAACCTTTCCCAATCTTCAGGATTGTAATGTATCCGTGATTGCATTTACAATATATTCCCCATATCCCTGCATATGATCTTTTTTTCTAAATGTTGATCCCTTTGCTGATTATTGTTTAAAGCAATTAGCTGATTAATTTTACGTTGGGTCTCATTAAATACTTGGGTTATGTTATGCATATTATAAACAGTAAATCACTCTTCCAGTGACAATCCCTTTATTTCCTGTAACATTGGATTGACCACTCGGTTGGCTTCCTCTTGTAACACGTAATTTATGTTCGCGAATTTTCCAAATATCTTCACGGTTCCAAATTGACACTCCTGAACCAAATAGTCTTGTTAGGGATCCTAAACTTCCAAGAAGATTCAAGCTACGCTTTCTCCTAGAGGTATGTGGTTTATGGATTTCATTATCCATTCCCAACAGAACAATATTTTGCAGTTGTTTTTGATAGGCTGCAATTCTATCCACAAGTTGTACTGAGCAAAAAAAGAAGCCACTTTGGTATGCTGACAATAGCTAAATTTTTCTAGATACCAATTAGACAACTTTAACACTACAGGAATAAGCATAAACCGAACTTGATTAATCACTTCCCCTATTATGGGCGTTGTTGTGAGACCACTAGCAGGTTCTGGGTTTATCCTTGGACAAGTTACATCATTGGTATTGGATTGTCATAATTGTAGTCAATAACTGGATTCTGAACCTTAAGTTTAAACATTACATTTAGTACATATTTTTTGCTTCTTGATTTGGTTTGAAAAGCAGCTCTAATGAGCACTTTATATTGTCCTTTATCCTTTATATATGATTAACCTCCCCTCCGTTATTAGATTATTACAAATGGCTTTGTTTCCCCAAGTTCCATAAGGTATTTTGTGTCTTAGGGAAGTTGAATTTGTGCATGACGAGGTATAGGTTTTTCCAGCGGCGTAGCCAGGTTCTAACATCAGGGAGAGCGAACACATAAAAAAAGGTGCCACTCGACATATCAAATTACTAATTACATCCACTCCCTCCCACTTCCTGCCCCCCCTCAGAACCCCGAACATCCCCCGCTCCTTGTCCCCTGACTGCCTCCTCCTGGGACCCCTGCCCCTAACTGCCCCCCAGGACCCCACTCCCCGCCTAAGCCTACCTGCTTTTTGTCCCCTGACTACCCCCTCTTGATAACTCCCCCACCCTAACTTCCCCCCTAGGACTCTACCTCTTACCTGTCCCCTGACTGCCCTGACCCTTATCCACACCCCTGCCCCCAGACAGACTGCCAGGACTCGCACACGTATCCAACCACTCCCCACCCCCTGACAGGACCCCCCAATATACACCAAGACACATCCCATAATCCAAAGTGGGGGGGGGGGGCAAGGGACCACGCACAGATCCTGCCATTGAGGGTACATGGTAGCTGCTTCTGCCCTAGCACCTGGCTTTAGTGTTAAGCCAGAAGCCTTTGCGAGCAGGCCAAGGGATACTGCTATCAAAGGGACCGCTTGATTTTAGAGTCTGGATCCAAACAGACCTAGCAGAGAACACAACAATAGCGCTACCTCTGCCATCCCAGCACAGAGCCCATAAACAAGAGAGGCAGAGACGTGCTTAATACAGTTGGGTGGGGAGGGAGTACAGACAAAGGGACGGGGCATGGAGAAAAACGGAGAGAAGGAGAAAGTGAGAAAGAAGGAGAAGCCAGGAGGCTGTGTCTCTGGAGGGAAGGCCTGGAGGATGGGCATTTGGATGCAGCATGTTAATGAGACCCTTGCAAACAGGGCCCCGTGCCTTAGACGCTTTTTTTTTTTAAACTTACCCCAGGTTCCTGGCTGCGATCTGCTCCGGGGTCTTCCGTGGTCCCACTCCCTTGAGCGAAGCGCAGGCGGGAGCGCGGCAAGCCCCGCTCTCCCGGCTGGAGCTCGGGCTGGAGCGTGGCAAGCCCCACGGCCCTGGGGTAGTGAGGGGGTCTGGGGGCTATTTAAAGGGCCAGGGCTCCAGCTGCCTCTGCCACTCCGGTCCTTTAAATAGCCTCCGGAGCCCCGCCACCCCCATGCATTCCCCAGGGCTCCCGCGGCTATTTAAAAGGTCCAGGGCAGGGTAGAAGCTGGGGAGCCTCGGGCCCTTTAAATAGCCCCCAAAGCCCTGGAATAGCAGGGAGCTTGGGGGCTATTTAAAGGGCTGGGGCTCCAGCTGCCTCTGCTGCACCCCCTGCCCTGCCCACACAGCCCCGCTCCCCCTGCCTGCAGCCAGCTCTGAATCCCGTGCCCACAGCCAGTCCTGGTGAACCTTGGCCGTGTCCCTAGTCAACCCTTGCCACACCACCTGTGGCCTGCCCAAAGCCAACCAGTCCCACACACACGCTGCCCTGTGTAAAGCTCCTGTCCCAGATCTGGAACTTTAGCGTAAAATCTGGGGCTTACCTGAAACTCCCAAGCTCACTACAGCTTGGATCTTTTTCTCGCTGCACCAGATAAGAATAGGCTCTTATCAGCCTGATATTCCCAAATACTTCTTGGGACCCCTCTGTGGACTCCCCACTCCTTTGGAAGACCCCCAGCCAGAGCTGGGTCTCCCTCTCTTCTCTCCCAGCTTCCCCCCCACCGCCCCCGGTGTTAGCCGGTGCGGACTAGACTTATCTTTGAATGCACGGAGAGGCAATCTAGCGTCCGAGGCTATGCATTCACAGCTAATCACAGCTAGCACACTAGGAATTCCCTCCTGGTCTCGTAGCAGTAACTAGAGAAAAACTTCAAACAAAGAGAAACGAGATGATTTTTTTCTCTTTCCCATAGGCCTGCTCTTCCCTGGAAACATAGAAATAGCCACAAGCCGGCTTTTCCTTCCCTTTGCCTCACCCTAGGAAAGAACTCCACCAGTTTTCAAAAGAACTTTATATCAAAAGAAAGAAAATACACAACATAAATCTTGCATTAAGAAACTCAATTACAGGCTCTTGCTTTAAGCAAAATAAGAATAAACAGTCTGATTTAAGAGATAGCCGATTAACCAGTCCAGCAATTCAAATACTGTAAATACACACAAAGCTCATATAGGCCGATTACTTTGCCTTTCCTTTGTACTCAAGATGTTTGGAGAAACTTTGGAATAAGATGGAGTTAGAAGAAGCTTTGTTTACCCATAGCGAGAACAACCAAATACCGAGTAACAATTCCGCCCGCTGACTAAAACCATCAGTGCTCTGATTGATCTCTGGTCAGGTGTTTGGTTTATCTTTGTTCCCCCTTTACAGAAAAAGAAATTACACCTTACTTACTATTTACTATGACTGCCGGCACAGCCCTGCAGCACACCTGCCCTGTCTCCAGCACTCCTGCTGCCTCCCTGCCTGAAGCCAGCCAGATCTCACACTCTTCTGTCCAGCCCTGCAACCTTTCTGCACCCACTGTGCCCTCCTGAAGCCAGCCTGGGTCCACACACAACCCCTATCTCAACATGCCGCACCGCCCTTGCCTGCGATGCACCAGACTACCTCAGTCAGCCTCCTGTTCCAACCAGCCATGTCCCTGCTGCCCTGCAGTTTCAGCCAGTACCCTGCTACACCTCTTCAATGAGAGGGCCAGGGAGAGCTGGGACCCACACCCTGTAAACCGCGGTCATTTTAATAACCAATCACGAGCATATATGATGCAATGTACATTAATATAATATATTTTGATATTTATAATATGTTTTGCGAAGTAAATCATACATGAAAGAAATGAGAGGCTTTTTTTCCCACTTTCTTTTTTAAGTCATCCCTGCCAGGGCCCCGCCGAAAATGTTCGAATTGGGCCCCACACTTCCTAAAGCCGGCCCTGCTTGCAAACTCAAGGGAAAGAAGCAGGGAAGGGATTGCAGAGGACAAGTGGGGCTACTCACTCAGTCTCCCCTGTGGGGCCCTGTGGCATTGGGTAGCAGGGCCCAAGAAATGAAAATCTCTTAACCACACAGAATTGTTAACTGCTCTCAAATCCTTTTGTCCCGTGGCTGCAAGCTTAGAAGAGCTTAACCTGTGAGATGCATAAACTGCCTCAGTAAATATCTCTTGTGCAGTGCCTCAAGGTTTGCAGTGTATTACCCAGATGAAAAGCCCAGCAGAGAACGCGTACAACTTTCCCAACTCTTTCAGTAGCGTTTTGGGCCTTTAAATCACTCAGGCTGCATCTTCCAAATAAAATGCATTAATAATACAGCTCAGGGAAGCAGGCTGGGAGCTGTGCAGGCTGCCGGGCCAGCTGATAGTACTTCACAGTGAAGGCCGTTTTTATATGCTTGTGTTTGGCTGTTGGAAAGAGGCCCAGACTGCCTCCCATCTAACCCCCCTTGCTTTCTGACTGCCCCAGCCCCTCTCCACACCCCCAGAAAGCCCCCCTGAACCATCCAACCCTCCTCCTGCTCCCTGACTGGCCCCCAGGACTTCCCTGAGTACCACGCAGCTCCAGCCCCTGGCTGCCTCTGGAGCCAAAGTTGAACACGCTCCCAGCACATAGCCCCTCCTTCGCAGCGTGCTGAGGCAGCCGGGGGTGGGGTGGTGTCTGGCTGCTTGAGGCCCAATGGGAGTGGCTCAATCAGGCCCAGGCGGCCAAACAGCAGTGCCACACTCTGTGGGGGGGGGGAGAGGGGGGAAAATCCGGGACCTTTCTACCTTATGACAAATTCCTACTAAGGCGCCACTTTGGGGGAATGTGCTCAGTGGGGGAACAACGCCCCCCGCCCCCCGCTTCCCCCCAGCTATGCTCCTGGGTTTTATATCCTTCCCTCTTTGAGTGATCATCTGAGCACCAAATCTTTTTCCAGCCACTGGATGCCAACGAGATTACTCCAACCAATTGATATTCAAAGGTGACATCTTCCCCTCTAATTTCCTTAACCTGGTGGATAGGACTGTGGATATGTTTTGGGTTGAGTATAATAGTCCATCCCTTTTGTGTCAGTATGTTCTGTTTTACGTGCTCAGCCAACTGAGCACAACTGTGTCATCTGGTTTCATGGGGTTGTAACAGTTCAGTCCCAGATTCATGAGTTTGGCTCAGTCTTACCCTTAGAGCAATGATGGGGTGAGGGGGGGGGGTAGTAAATCAGAAATATCAATGTTCATTTTATGGTTGCAATTTGCTGGACTCCAGCTGTTGCAATTCTGTTGGATGCTGTTCACTGAAGTCCTGAGGAGGAAGTTGCTCCTGAGACCTAAATGATCTATACAGCTTTAACTGATTAGCATGGTAGATTCTGTCTCTATTACGCTTGCCTCCTGTTATTCTAATCTTATACACTGCTGAACTGAGTTTATCGATGACCCAGAAGGGTCCAGCCCATCGGTTACACAGTTCATGGTCTGGTGCTTTATATGGTAACAGCATTACCTGGTCTTTAACCTTCCAAGTATTCTCTCTCTGATTTTTTTCAAAGTAAGCCTTTGCCTTTCATCTGGATTTCCCCAATTTAGCTGCTACCTGCAAGTGGACCTGATTTAAATGTTCTTGCACATTCGGCAGGTAGGTATCCATTTTTATTTCCTCTAATTGAATGCCACCGGTGTGCCAAATTAAGTGTTTCAGTAATCGCATTGTTTGACCTGTTATTACTTTAAAGTGTGTTTTATTAGTAGATGCAGCCAGGGTCGCTCTCAATGCCATTAAAATTAGAGACATGAGAGTGTCCCAGTTATGCCCATTGGCATCAACCAGTTTCCTCAACGTTACTTTTATAGTCCGATTGGTTCGTTCCACCATCCCAGATGACTGTGGTCTGTATGGAATGTGTAGTCTCTGCAGGACTCCCATTACTTTAAGGCGGTCCCTAAAGAGCTGTCCAGTGAAATGTGATTCCTGGTCCAATTTTAACTTTGCAGGGATCCCCCATTGAGAGAAGACTTACTCTGCTAGGACCTTGGCGGTGGCTTTTGCAATATTGGCCTTAAGAGGAAATGCCTCTACCCACTTTGAAAAAGGATTGACAGCCACTAACAGGTATTGGTTACCTCTTTGAGTCCTTGGCAAAGGACCTACAAAATCAATCTGCAAAGCCATCCAAGGACCTTCATGCGTGTAAACGGGTGCGCTTACCCCTGCGGCACCTCCTGCTGGTCACTTCGGGAATTAGCTCAATATTCCAGCTCGGAGTGCCCTCTGCAGGCCAGTAATCCACCTGTCCCGGCTGGCCCCTGTGTCAGTCCCTGGACCCAGTGCACTTTTACATGGGGTTCTGCCCCCTGGCAGCAACCCCTTTTCCTTAGGGTTTCCCCTCCCTGGGAACCCCCCACCCTCTATCCCCACTTTGCTTCAGTATTGGCTACTGCCAGTCATTGTCTAGCCCCACACCCTGGGGCAGACTGCAGTATCAGCCACTTATCATCAGCAAAGGGGTTTGGACCTGCTGCCTTGGCCTACCCCTGGGTTGCACCCTGCAACCCCAGTACCTCTCGGCCTAATCCTAGGCCGCAGCCTGGGGCTTTCCAGACAGGAGCTCCCCAGCTCCACTGCCTTTCCCCAGCCCTGGCTCCCCTGGCCTTCTTATACAGCCTTGTTGCTCAGTTTGGGGCGTGGCCCCCAGCTGCAGCCACTCCCGCCATCAGCCCAGGCTTCTGGCTCCAGCTATGGCCCCTTGCCAGGGTTGTTTTAACCCCTTCTCTCCCAGAGCAGCAGTCCACCCTGCTACAATGCACCTGAGATTTTAATGATGCATTTCTTTTGGATGGAGTTGGATTGGCCTGAGCACATACCAGACAGTTATCACAATATTGTTGCACATTCATCCTAAGAAGTGGCCACCATTCCACTGATGCAAGATGCGGGACAGTTTTGTCCACTCCCTGGTGTCCTCCTGTAGGAGTGTCATGAACCATGTACATCATTTCCCTCTGTAAGTGAGCTGGAACTACCCACACAGGGAAAGGATCTCCTGTATACATGAGAACTCCATCCACTACCTGCAGATGCTGCTCATATCTTCTGTACAAAGGATCCACTGTTAACGACCCTTCTTCTGCCTTGGAAAGCTTTTGAATTACTTTTACTATGTCTTTATTTGATTTTTGCGTTTCTTTTAAATACGGTATGTCAGCCTGTACAACTTTAGTTGTGGCAATAGGGCATTTGGGTAGTAACAGAATATTTCTGATTTTTTTTTTCCAGAATCCCCTAATTGGGCTCCTTTTGGGGCTAATTTATCAGCCTTCACATTTTTTGTAGCATAGGGTTCTAATTTCCAGTGCGCTTTTATTTTTTTAACTTTAATTGGCAACCCTGGGACAGTGATTGTTACTGCTAACCTGTGGATGTATTTCACCAGCGATGCATACCTAATAGGTGAGCCATTAGAAGATGTGAATTTATTTGTCTCCCAACATGATAGAAACTCTGTAAGAGAATTGCATACCCTTGCAGAGTCTGAAAACAGACAGATACTTTGGTATGTGGTAGTGATGGAGAACTGCACACAATACTCCAGTTCACAAGCCACCGCTGCTAAATCAGCATATTGAGTTGAATGTGAAATGCATGAATATCCCTTTTCCCAAGGCTCTCCTTTCTCCTCAGGAGAAACTGCATAGACTCCAAACGTAATATAAGGTTTGCCTTGATGGTAATAACTAGAACAGTCGACAAAGAAATGATTAGGATTAAAATGTCTGTACACTAATGCAAGGAGCCTAGGGAACAAGATGGAGGAACTGGAGCTACTGGTGCAGGAAGTGAAACCAGATATTATAGGGATAACAGAAACATGGTGGAATAGTAGTCATGACTGGAGTACAGGTATTGAACGCTATGTGCTGTTTAGGAAGGACAGAAAGAAAGGGAAAGGTGGTGGATTGCATTGAACATCAACATAATGAGGTTAAACTGTAAAGAATCAGAAGTGATAGGAATGATAAGACATGAGTCTGTCGGGCAAAAAATTCACATGGGAAAGAAACGCTTACTAGAGCTCCTTGAGACAGTGCTTGGGGGTGTGCTACAGACTGCCAGGATCTGATTTTGGATATGGATAGAGACCCTTTCAATGTTTTTAATGAAGTAAACACTAAGGTGGGTAAATGTGTGACTCATGGGAGGACTTCAACTTCCAGATACAGACTGAGGGAGGAAGTGCCTGCAAGAATAATAGGGCCAGATTTTCATGGATAGTGATAGCGATGAGATTTTTTCCTTTCACCAAAAGGTAGTTTATTTGAAGAACCAACATAAGTGGGAGCCATTTTAGACCTTTGAGTTAATTGGTGCAGCAGTGGGACCTGTAGTAAGAAATGCTTGTAGGGGAACCTTGGTTCAAGTGGATCATGTAGCTAATTCAGTTCAAACTAGATGGAAGGACTAAACAAAAATATCTAGGGACCTAGGGTTTTTGAAACTTCTCAAGGGCTAACATTTAAAGAGCTTAAGGAAATTAGTTAGGAAGTGATTGGAACTTGAAGAGAACTTGTGGATCTAAATGCAGAGGAGGCCTGGCATACTTAAAGTCGCAGCTGCAGAAGACTATCGCAAGCTGCATCCCAACGAAAGGGGAAAAAACCATGAGCAGGAAGGTTGACTAGACCAGGCTGGATGAGCAAGCATCTGAGAGGAGGTGACTTAAGAAAAAGCGAAAGCCTAAAGGAGTGGACAGAAAGGGGGATATAGCAAGGAGAAGCTACTTAGTTGAGGTTAGACATGTGGTGATAAAGTGAGGAAGGCTAACCAAGCCGTGTGGAGTTTAGGACTGGCAAAGGGAATATAAAACCAAATAGTAAAAAGGTTCTATAGCCACCAATAAAAGCAAGACAACAAAGAAAGAGAGAAGATCGGACCGCTATATATTGAGGATGGAATGGGGTTAAGGCTAACCTAGGCATGGCCCATATTCTAAATAAGTTACTTTGCCATCAGTTTTAATAAGGATAATGAGGAGCTTAGGGATATATGGAAGGATGATAAACGGGAAATGTGGATATGGACGGGATATCTCCCACATTAAGGTGGAGGTGGGAAGCAAACTATGAACAGCTGATGGACAAAGTCGAGCCCACGAGCACATCTCCATACCAAGAATATTAAAGGACCTGGCGCTTGAAATCGGCACAGCACCAATTAGCAAGAATTTTTAATGATTGGTAAACAGGTTTGTACCATACGAACTGAAGAATTGCTAAGATGTACGTTTCCTATCTCAAGAAAGGGAAAAAAAGTGATCGAGATAACTATAGGCCTATTATAGTTTGAATCCGTTATATGTAAGATTCTTTGAAAAAAATTTAAAAGGAAGAAAGTGTAACGACAATTGAGGTCAAGTGTAATTGGGATAAATATACAACATGGTTTTACTAAAGGTTAGATCGTCGCCAAACAAACCTGTCTCCTTCTTTGAGAGAAGGGATGACAAATTATACTAGACAAAAGGAAATGCAGTAGAATCTAATCTACCTCAATTTCAGGTAGAAGCATTTGACACGGTATCACGTGGCGGAATGTTAGTTAATCTGGAAACAATGGGGGATGAAATATGACAATTTGTAAGAGGTGGTAAAGAACTGGTTAAAGGGAGACTCCACGGGTCGTAATTTGAGGCGTGAACTTTACAGGCTGGAAAAGTGACATAGTGGAGTTCTCAGAAGAATCGGTTTTGGGCCAACTCTTATTTAACCTTTTATGTTATTGCTTGGTAATACATAACAGCGGGATGGACTAATAAAGTTTGGGATGACACAAAGCTGGGGGATATTCGCTTAGGGCACAGAGAAGGACCGGCGATACACAATACAGGAAGATCTGATGACCTTGTAAAACTAGAAAGTACATAGTAATAGGATAGAAATTTAATAGTGAAAAGTGTAAGAGGTCATGCACTCTGGGATTATAATAAGGATTTTAGTATACATTGGGGACAATCATTGGAAACACACATAGGAGGAGAAGGACCTTGGAAGTATGGTTATCCGCAGGATGGACTATGAGTCGCCAATGTGATTTACATGGACCGTTACAGAAAAGCAAATGCGGATTTTAGGATGCATCGGCGAGGATATTTCCAGCAAAGATAAGGAGGTGGGTTGTTCCGATTAATATAAGCACTGGTGAGACCTCACCTGGGAATACTGTGATGGCAGTTTACTGGTCTCCCATGTTTAAGAAAAGCATTGAATTCAAACTGGAACAAGGTTACAGAGATGGGCCACTAGATGATCTGGAGGAGGGGGATTATTGGAAACCTGCCTATGAAAGGAGACTCAAAGGTTTGGCGCTGATATTAGCCTGGCCAAAGATAAGGCTGCAGGGGAGGATAAATGCTTGCTCCGTTTATAAATATTATCAGCGGGGGATTATATTTGGGGGGAAGAGGTTATTTGGGCTTAAGTACTAATCGTAGACACAGGACAATGGGTATAAACTGGACTTAGGAAGTTTAGAACTTGAATAAGTGAAGGTTTCTAACCATCTAGAGGACGTGCAAGTTCGAGAAACCTTCCAAGGGAGTTAGTGGAGGGCAAAAGATTAGCTGGCTTTAAGACTGAGTTGATAAGTTTTATGGAAGGGATGAATGTGAATAGATGTTGTATATTGCGGCATAGACTCTTGGATTATCAGCAGATAAGTACTGTTCGAACTGGTCTGTGATGGGATGTTGGGATGGGATGGGATTTTGGTTTACTGCAGAGAAATTCTATTCCTGGGTGCTGGTGGTGAGTCTTGCCACAGATGCTCAGCGGTTTCTTAGGACTGTCACCTCATTTGCGAGGCTTGGGGAAGGGAATTATCCTTCCAGCGGCAGACTCAGGCCAGTGCCTGGAGGATTATTTTTTTTTTCGTTTCCTCTGCAGCGTGGGGCATGGGTCGCTTGCTGGTGGAATCTCTGCAGCTTGAGGTCTTCAAACCCAGTTTGAAGACTTCAATAACTCGGACATAGGTTAGGGGTTGTTATAGAAGTGGATAGGTAGGGTTCAGTGGCCTGCTTTATGCAGGAGGTCAGACTAGATGATCATATTGATCCGTTCTGACCTATGAGTCTATGAGTCTATGAGTCTATGATTTGGAGTGATCAACACTGGAGCCTCGACAATGGCCTGTTTCAGTTGGGATACTGCTTCTGTGTGTTGCTCATTCCATTTCCATTGGACACTCCTCTTTAACAGTTGGGACAAGGGACCTGCAATAGAAGCAAAATTGGGAATGAAATCCCTATGGTACCCAGTTAAACCCAAAAAGGATTTTAAAGCCGTTGGGTCCTGTGGAAAAGGCAATGTTTGGATTTCATCCACTTTCTGTTGTGCCGGGGTTCTACCACATTTTGTAAGGGTGAGGCCCAAGAAAGAAACACTGTTGGCCATTAGCTGTGCCTTGGCTGGATTGCATTTTAGCTGTGCTTCCTTTAGGATCTACAGGAGCTCGTTAAGCCTTCCCAGATGCTCCTTCTTGGTCCCTGTTGCCAAACAAATGTCAGAAACAGAACAGTTGGTTTAGAAAATTGCGACAGTACCCACCCCATTTGCGCATGGAATAAAACTGGAGAATTTTTAAACTGGGGGTAAACGTGTCCAGGAATATTGGCTCCCTGGAAACTAAATGCAAAATGGTACTGTGAAATGCGGGCCAATGGTAATGTCCAAAAGCTGTTACTGATGTCAAGGACAGTAAACCATATGGCCTCTGGATCGAAGGACTTGATTACATCTGGCATCTTGGCCACTGTAGGGGCACAAGTGGGTGTGACTTGATTCAGGAATCTGTAATTAATCCTGAAATGCCAAGAACCATTTGGTTTCTTCACAGGCCAAATAGGGGAATTAGAAGTGGAAGTACACCTAGTAGTACTCCCTATGTTAATAAAGACTTGATAGTCTTTCCTATGTATGGGCTTGCATGGTCTGGGTAAGGATATTGTTTTTGGGCTGATATATTTCCTTCTTCCACAACAATAGTGACTGCCATACATTCACAATCATGTTTGTGTTTAGCAAAGGCATCCGCATGCTTGCGAAGTAGAGCCTGTAACTCAGGTTAAGCTGTATGATTAGCCACTATTTTGTTCAAATCATACCCCTCAGGTTCAGAGTCCTCCACTGGAGACACCATGCCACACTCAGATATGATTACTTGTGAGTTATCCTTTGCCAGTTCTACAGTAAGACACAACAATTGGTTAACCAAATCAAGAACACATTCCTGTTTGTATGATAAATCAGTTTCTAACAAGCAATTCCTTGGGTCTGCTAATTTCATTAACGCAAAGGTATGAATCTTTCTTAGGTGACCTATCTGTACTTCAGTGGGTTTAGAAAGTGTGGTAACAACCTGATTGCTTGCAAAAGTTGAAAGTGTTTTTGTACGCCCTGATGACACAGAAGAGGATCTAGGAGCCTTGACATGAATAATGCTAATCACTGCCTCAGATTTTATAATAGAATTCCTGTGGCGGCCTCCTACCACTGCAGATACTGGGGGTCTCCCACTTGCATCCCTGCCTAAAGGGGCTATGACTACAGTTAGGGTCGGTTGGCGTCTTGCCGAGTAATTTGTAGAGTATGCAGACAAATAATCTACAGGTTCTCCTTCTATCTCTTTGGAGCCAGCCAACTCTGGAGGAGGAGAGGCTGTCCATCAAAGAGAAGGAAATGGGCCTATGGAGACCACCATATGGTTTGAGGGTTCTGGGCCTTGGCCCTCCATCATTAGCTCATTCACATGTGCTTAGAGTTTCCGGATATTCTGTTGTTGAGCTTTAAGCGTATGCTGCACTATCTTAAACATTATTACAACTGAGTCCTCATCTCTGTGGGGAGGTGCTGACTTGGATCTCTGCAGGCGTGAACTGTTCTGGGCAGCATCTGAAAAGAAAGGAACACAGGCCCGGACCCCTACATGGGGTCCAAATGCATGACCCTGTCGGAGGCATGCCCACTCGAAGGTCCAGATCTCATTTGTATGTTGACCTGCGTCTGGGAAACTGCAGTGTCTAAGGGGATGGCTTTTGTGACTTGTGGTTAGCCAGTGGGGTCTTCTTTGTCTGCCTGGTTTGGTTTGCCTTAGAGGTGGAAAAACCCCAGCCTTGGGTTGTAACTGCCCTGTTTTAAGCAATTTGTCCTGAACTGGCATTCTCAGTTGGGTCCTGCCAGAACTCAGGGCTGGTGCAACCATTTAGGTGACCTAGGCAGTCGCCTAGGGCACTAGGATTTGGGGGGCGTCATTTTCTTTGGGAGCGACTGCGGCAGCTGGATCTTTGGCCGCCCTGGTCGCTGCCAACATTTAGGCGGAGGGAGCTGGGGCAGGGGAGCAAGGGGAGGGCCGCCTGCAGCAAGTAAGGCGGGGGGGGACGCAGGGGAACTCCCCACCCCAGCTCACCCCTGCCCTGCCTTCTCCCTGAGCACGCAGTGGTTGCTTCACTTCTCCTGCCTCCCAGGCTTGCAGATCCTAAGATGATTGGCTCTGCAAGCCTGGGAGATGGGAGAAGTGAAGCAGCGACGGCGTGCTCAGGGTGGAGGCGGAGCAGGAGTGACCTGGGGCAGGCGGGTGCCTCAGGGCGAAGGGGGGATCTGCTGCAGGGGGGGCACCTCAGGGTGGAGGGAGGGAGCTGCCATGGGGGGAGTGCCTCAGGGTGGGGGCTCGGGGATGGGGGAGGGCGCAAGGTGGAAGTTTTGCCTAGGGTGTGAAACATCGTTGCACCGGCCCTGCCAGAACTGCATTGCTATAGTGGTGTAGTCGGAAATCAGATCTTACCCACCAATCACTCTGTTGCCAGTCCTTTAGAATCTAAAATCTAAAGTTTTATTCATAAAAGGAAAAGATATATATGAGAGCTAGAATTAGTTAAATGGAATCAATTACATACAGTAATGCCAAAGTTCTTGGTTCATGCCTGTAGCAGTGATAGAATAAACTGCAGGTTCAAATCAAGTCTCTGGAGTACATCCCCAGCTGGGATGGGTCATTCAGTCCTTTGTGTAGAGCTTCCATTTGTAGCAAAATCCCTCCAGAGGTAAGAAGCAGGACTGAAGACAAGATGGAGATGAGGCATCAGCCTTCTATAGTCTTTTCCAGATGTAAGAACACCTCTTTGTTCTTACTGTGGAAAATTACAGCAAAATGGAGTCTGGAGTCACATAGGGAAGTTCCTGCATACTTTGCTGAGTTATAAGGCATATCTGCCTTCTCTCAATGGGTCAGTTGTATAGCTGATGGTCCTTAATGGGCCATCAAGCAGGCTAGGCAGAGTTAACATCAGCTTGTCTGGGATCTTACCCAGAAGCATAGCATAAGTTTGAAATACAGACAGGATATAGCCAATATTTATAACTTCAACTACAAAAATGACACATGCATACAGACAGCATAATTATAACTTGGTCTTAGATACCTCATTTGACCCCCCTTTATACAAGATTTGGTGCCACTACAGGACTTTGGTTGCAACCATGTTCTGTATGGTCCCAGATTATGTCAATAACGTCACATATGCATGTTAACCTTTTCCTGTAAATGGGGAAGAGTTATTGACCACCAAACTAATGTATGGTGGCTCATATGTTTCCTCTTTCATGTGACTGTGCCATGCTGCACTTAACCGCAGGTGAAACTGATGTGGGGACTCATTAGGTCTCTGCTTTAAGTAAGATAGGATGGCCACTCCAGCTTGCTGATTATGTTTCAATAGGGCTACTGTGTCTTTAAAAGATCTCTCTCCTACTCTAAACTCAGGTGGCAAAGTACTCCATAATGCTTGATTTACTGTGAGTTGTAAGATTTTAATCCAATCTTCCCTTGGTAAACCAAACACTTTTGCTGTTTTTTGTACACGTTGTGCATGCATTGCAACCAAAGAATTCTCCATTATTCCTACTTGCTTAGCTACCAGATCTAGGGTCTTAATATCTGTAACAATTGCTATAGGGCAATCAGAATTAGAATTTGAGGATCTTCTCTCCAGATCGGGATTTGAGCTTCTATCTGAGTTTGAATCTATAATTCTTATGTTTTGACTTTTTCTACCCAAATCCACATTTGCCTCATCAGAGCTATCAGAACTTCCCTCTGGAAATAATCCTGGATGAGCAGGGTAACTTTCCATAAAACCTCTACATCATGCACTCAAGGCATTTCCACACTGATACAGGATATCTCTCAGTCCATTAAGATCTGGTGTAGTAGGGTGTTCTACCCGTACATCAGGTGATACTGGCATATACCAAGGGGGTGTAGAGGGTCCATGAAATTCTAGAGACCTAGGCAATATTGATGATGGCCTAAATGCCAATAAGTGTCTACCCAAAGGGACTGGGACTCCTGATCTATATGGTGCCAATGTAACATTGGGTGCAGGAGCAGGAATTGCATCCCTTGGTTGCTGTATCTCTCTCTGTTGTAATCTAGAGATTACTACATCATAGGCACTACTACTTGTGTCACTTGTGACATCGCATCTTCTAGTCCCTGAACAATCACTAAAGGCTCTCCCTCTTTACTATCAGAGACGGACACTAACAGAGGAGAGGATATTTCCTCCCCCTTTGCTCTGCTCATCTCATTCTTTACATCATTAGTCGCCGCCTCTATGATGACACTCAACTCCATCTTTTGTGATGCTACCCTGGGACTTCCTTTTTCTATCTGCAGACTGCTAGTGGCTTCTGCACTGCTAACTTCCTCTTTTAACTCTCTCACAGAATTTACAACGGACTCTCGGGAGCATGACAGAAAGCTCACACTTAATCTCCAACTCGGCTCCTAAAGACACTGTATTAGCTATGGTCTACACTACAAGTTTAGGTCAAATTTAGCAGTGCTAGATCGATTTAACCCTGCACCTGTCCACATGATGAAGCCATTTTTGTCGACTTAAAGGCTCTTAAAATCGATTTCTATACTCTTCCCCGACGAGGGGATTAGCGCTGAAATCAACCCTGCTGGGGCGAATTTGGGGTAGTGTGGACGCAATTCGACGGTATTGGCCTTTGGGAGCTATCCCAGAGTGCTCCATTGTGACAACTCTGGACAGCACTCTCAACTCAGATGCACTGGCCAGGTAGACAGGAAAAGCCCCACAAACTTCTGAATTTCATTTCCTGTTTGGCGAGCATCGCGAGCTGATCAGCACAGGTGACCGTGCAGAGCTCATCAGCACAGGTGACCATGGAGTCCCAGAATCGCAAAAGAGCTCCAGCATGGACCAAACGGGAGGTACTGCATCTGATCACTATATGGGGAGAAGAATCTGTGCTATCCAAACTCCGTTCCAAAAGACAAAATGGCAGAATATTTGAAAAAATCTCCAAGAGCATGAAGGACAGAGGTTATAACAGCGACCTGTAGCAGAGCCCCAGACATGCTGCTTCTATGATGATCTGCATGCCATTCTAGGGGGTGCCCCTACAACTACCCCACCCCTGTGCTTCCCTCCTCCCCCACCCCTCCCGGGTTACCTTGGCAGTTATCCCCCCCATTTATGTGACAAATTAATAAAGAATGCATGAATTTGTAACAAGAATGACTTTATTGCCTCTGCAAGTGGAGATTGAAGGAGGGAGGAGAGGGCAGCTGGCTTACAGGAAAGTAGAGTGAACCAAGGGGGCGGGTTTTCATCAAGGAGATGAACTTTCACACCGTAGCCTGGCCAGTCATGAAACTGGTTTTCATAGGATCATAGAATATCATGGTTGGAAGGGACCTCAGGAGATCATCTAATCCAACCCCCTGCTCAAAGCTTCTCTGATGCACAGCGCGCCCTGCTGTGCTCTTTTAACAACCCTGGTGTCTGGCTGTGCATAATCAGTGGCCAGGTGATTTGCCTCAACCTCTCACCCCACCATAAATGTCTCCCCCTTACTCTCATAGTCTTATTGTGGAGCGCACAGGAAGTAGTAATAACTATGGGAATATTGGTTTCGCTGAGGTCTAACTGAGTCAATAAACTGCACCCGCGAGCTTTTAAATGTCCAAAGGCACATTCTATCACCATTATGCACTTGCTCAGCCTATAGTTGAACTATTCCTTACTACTGTCCAGGTTTCATGAGCCATGGGAGCAAGGGGTAGGCTGGGGTAGGCGTGACCGCACGGTGCTGCCGACTGGGAGAGCAGCCTGAGGCAGAAGCCTCCAGCTGGCATGATATTCCAGGCAGGACTGAATCTCCATTAGACAAAACTTAAAGAAGAGAATGACCTGGAGTCATTCCCATTTTTGTCCAGGCGCTCCCAACTGACCTCACCGAGGCCGGCCAGGAGTGCCCATGTCTGCCCAGATGCCCCCAACCAACCTAAACGAGTTCGGCCAGGAGCACCCACGGGATGACGACGACAGCTAGCAGTTGTATTGCACTGTCTGCAAGGCAAGGCAAGGGGATGCTGCTGTGTAGCACTGCAGTACCACGTCTGCCAGCAGCACCTAGGAGACATATGGTGACAGTGAGCTGAGCGGACTCCATGCTTGCTGTGATATGTCATCTGCACAGATAACACAGGAAAAAAGGCGAGAAACAATTTTTTGCCATTGCTTTCATGGAGGGAGGGAAGGAGAGGGCCCAACGACATGTACACAGAACCACCCGCAATAACGTTCCTGTACTCCTCCCTGATCAGAGGAGTAGCGCTAAAATCGGTATTACCATATCGGATTAGGGTTAGTGTGGCTGCAAATCGACGGTATTGGCCTCTGGGCTGTATCCCACAGTGCACCACTGTGAGCACTCTGGACAGCAATCTGAACTCGGATGCTGTGGCCAGGTAAACAGGAAAAGCCCTGCGAAATTTAGATTTTCATTTACTGTTTGCCCAGCGTGGAGCTCTGATCAGCACGGGTGGCAATGCAGTCCCAAATCTAAAAAGAGCTCCGCCCGCGCATTTGGCCTCATGGCCTGGTATCCCATCCTGCACGAGTAGCACCACTTGAGCACTGCTGGATCAGCTCACCCTCTGCCCGTCATGACTACGCCTTGCATCCGACACCCACCTAATGCAGATCATTTTCGTTTTCTGAATGGTGCTTTGATAGAACAGTCGCAGATTCGTAGTCCGGCCAGGTTAAACAGAGGAAGATCGTCCACCTGCGAATTCTAGCCAGTTTTCATCTTTCTTACTGTCGGTGTAGCGGCTCCAGGTGGCGCGTCTGATCAGCACGGGTTCGGTTCTGCTCATAATGTACGATTTGGAGGTGCCAAATCTAAAAAACACAACTCTCACAGCCGTCCAGATCCCGGCCGAACCTCCGCCGTAGGAGACGCACGCGCCAGTTAACCTACATCGCACGCGACCTTGATCTTTGTGATCCGCTTGCTTGCCTGTCCCCCGCCTTCGGGAAACAAATCTGTTCCTCCAAACTCCCCAAGCAGTTCCCTCTCTCAGTAAAAGTCATGCTGATGATACTCCACCATGCGCCATCCAAACCTTTGGCCATCGAACAAACCCATACTCCAGGCTACACCGGACCTCCTGCTGCACCCCCACATGACACCGTGTCCTATGGGACCGCCAGGCAGATTCAAATGGCACCGCCCATGGAGGGAGAGGTCGGTACTTGAGAGACTCCAGCTATTCACACCCACAGCGAGCCTTCCGAAGTATTGCATGTTTTGGCTGACAGCTCCGCTCCAGTGGCCCTGCATAGGAGGTTAAATCACCATTTGTCCGGCCGTGGTTCGAATAATAGCTCCTCAATTCTACTCCCCGCCCCCACCACGTGAAGAAAGGAAAAAATCATCTTCTGACTTTCTTTTCCAAATGTCACCCTATGTTACTGTGCTGCTGGGTGAGCGTGATGTTCGTGCGACCCAAAGGTCCCAGTACAAGAAGCACATTTGATCCTTCGTCCTCCTCAGCCTTACCCCCCGCTGGGCAGATGGTGCGTAGGATGAGCCGACACGGTCCTTATCAACCGTGAGTGCTATCCAATGCTTGATAACTGCTGAATATCACCTGGCTGGCCTAGAGTAAAGGGCAGGCTGCAGACGCCTCTGTAAATGAATGATTCCTGGTCCCTGGATGGGACAGAACGGCTGGTAACCCATCTTCATCATAGCAAACTGGGGGCTGAGCTCCATCAGCCCCCTCCACTTTCATGTGTAAAGAAAAGATTCTGTACTGCCTGGACCTATCATGCAGCAGGGATGCTGGGCTCCTCTCCCCCGCACCGCTTAATGTTCTGCCTGGACTGTCATAGCCCCGGGAGGCTGCCTCCCCCTCATTTATCCACTAACAAAAGTCACGTTTCTTATTCCTGCATTTCTTTATATACTTCATGACACAAATGGGGGGGACACTGCCAACGGGTAGCCCAGAAGGTTGGTGGAGAGGGAAGCAATGGGTGGGTCTGTTTGCAGGGGCACCCCCCATGAATGGCAATGTAGCTCATCATTTCTGCGGGATCTGACATGGAGCACTGTGCTCTCTGATTACCACTGGTTCTCTTAGTACAGCTTGCCCCATATTCTAGGCAGGACTGACTCTATTTTTAGATAACATAAAGGAGGGATTGACTCAGGGAGTCATTCCCAGTTTTGTCTTTGCGCCACCTTGGCCTTATCTCAGGCCAGGGGGCACCCATGATAGCAGCAGGACAGTAACAGTAGGAACAGATAACCGTCATCTCATGCCAATTACCCCCGGCAGCAGAACGGTACACGAACAACTTGCTAACCATCTCTGCTATTCATGCAAAAGCAAATGAGCTGCTCTGTGTAGCGCGGAAGTAATCGCCTTCTGTCTAGCCGCATCCTCAGTACACATACGATGACCAGTGTGAAAAAAAAAAGCTGAAGGGCTCCATGATTGCCGTGCTATGGCATCTGCCAGGGCAATCCAGGGAAAAAGGGCGCGAAATGATTGTCTGCCGTTGCTTTCCCGGAAGAAGGAATGACTGATGACATTTACTTAGAACCACCCGTGACAATGATTTTTGCCCCAACAGCGACTGGGCTCTCAACCCAGAATTCTAAGGGGCAGGGGAGACTGCGGGAACTATGGGATAACTATGGAACAGCTACCCACAGTGCAACGCTCTGGAAATCGACGATAGCCTCGGACCATGGACGCACACCACCGAATTAATGTGCTTAGTGTGGCCGCGTGCACTTGACTTTATACAATCTGTTTTATAAAACCGGTTTATGTAAAATCGGAATAATCCCATAGTGTAGACGTACCCTAACTCTAACTCTTTACTAATGCCTCAGTTGAGATTCTCAGGGATCTAAAGATGCCTGGAATCGCTGAAAATCCCTGTCACACACTCCGCGAGTCTCCTGGTTGCCTCACCAGTCCCTTGCCTGATTAGGAGGTTAATAATATTAATTTGGATAGTACGGGTTTTAGGCTTTCCAATCTGTTTGATCAGAAGATAATAAGGTTCTTGTCCCGAATCAGGCTTCACAGACTTTACAAAGGACCCTCAGAGGCATGACAGGAAGCTCACACTGAGACAGATATAGCCATGAAGACTTTTTATTAAGATAAAGGACATAGTAATTAAATAGTAAAATAATCAGAGTTACAAAGTTACAATTGTATTACTGCTATTTAAAAGATACATGTGGTATTATATGTTACAAAGCTTTGATTAATATACTCAGACCCTTTCTTGATAACCTGGTGGTGAGAGACACAGGACCAGCCTCACCTCTGGACATTCAGGTTCCTTAATTCTTGAGTGAGAGGTGCAAAGCTTAGAAGAAGCTAGAGCTAAGAACTATCGACGCTAACTTACAGTTTACTTAACTAACTTAAACTAACTAACATAAAATTAAAACCTAATAAACAAAACTAAGAACAAAATCTTAGGAAAACTAAGCTTTGCCTAGTCCTCTTGGAACTTAGAAAGCTCTAAGGAAAACAAACAAAGCCTCTCTAGCAAGGCCCTCTTTTATAGGGCACAGGTGTTTGAACCCTCCTTTTATGCCCAAACTTCATTGCTTACCCACAAAAACGTTAGGGTACACTAACTCCATAGACTAGTATGTTTGTACATATTGATGACGTGTACATACATATTAATGATATTAGAATATACATACATATGTTATTTTTGTTTCCCGGTTCTTTCCTTGTGGTGTATCTGTTAAGTTTGAGGGTACAGGCTTGGAACCCCCCTATGCCATTCTACCATTATCTATTTATTTAGGTGAAAGGTCCCAGATATGTGTGTGTTGACTTTGCTGTCTGGGTGAAAGGTCCCAGACATAGATATGCTAATTTTGCCTTAGCTCAACCTACAGGATATGGCCTGTAGGTCCCTTGCATTACAGTCGAACCTACTTTAATATAAATCTACAAACCTATTACAATAAACCATATACTTATACTATAAGAAAAGATATATATATATATGCAAGCAAGCAGGTTAATCCTATCAGCTACAAGGCAGAAAGGCATCAGACAGCAAGGGCAGGAGTTGTGAGCATGGATGTGAGGAGCTGAGCTCCTTGGGACACAGGACTGGCTGGAGATTCAGGCTTCGGGATTTCTGAGCAAGGAAACAGTCAGCTGCTGATTGTTCCTGTTGGTGCAGGAGCACAGGACTGTGTGGGAGAATTCAGTAAGTAAACAGGACTGCACCAAGGAAATGCAGTTGGAAGGCCCCAAATACTGGTGGGTGGAGCAAACTCTGAGACAAACCTGGTCTCATTGCACTGCTGTCCCCCCACCTGCAGCCGCAGTTTTTAACAGGCACAAATCGAGGATCCTGTGGGCTGAACTTCCCTTTGATTGCTCAGTTACCAAACCCACTGCTCCCCCCACCCCCCCCCACACACCAGGATCTGATTCTCAGAAATGCTCTCTCTTCTTTTAACCCAAACCCACATTTTCCTCCCCAAAATAACCCTATCTCAGCCTGCCTCTCTCTATCACTGGTTGCTGAGCAACACATGTTTTTTCTCTTCCTTTTCTCCCTCTGCTCTCAGCCCACAGCTCAGATCAGCGTGCTTCCTGGGCCAGGGCCAGCTCCCTTGTTTAACCCCACACTTATCACCTGGAGCCAATCTCTGACAGCTGATCAAAACCTCCTGCCCCAATTTTGCCCTAGGCTTTGTAGCTGGGCAGCATTTGCAGCTGTGGTTTCCCAGTCTCACTGGTCGGCAGTTTTCTTAACCACATACCTGCTAGGGTGGCAAATCTTAACTCATCTCCCTCAGGACCCCCAGAGGAGAGGAGAGGAGAGGAGCAGGGGGCAGACTGGCAGCACCTCCAGGACCCATCTGAGATCAGTCCCATCCCGTCCCTCCCTTCCCCCATGCTGGGTGCTGTACAACCATCCTGTGAGATAGCCAATGCCCCAAAGAGCTTACCCTTCTCCAGAGACCGGGCAGCAACTGGACACCAGGCGGGGGCTCAGTCCATCCTAACCCCTGCCTGACTCTCGCTGCAGACACTGTGGGTAGGTCCTACTTTATCCCCCCTTCCTATGGGTGACCTCCCAGCCTTTGGTGGCAGGTTGCAGGGGGAACTGAGACTCGCACTTCATTAATGGCACTAATTAGCTGGCATCGGACCTTGCCTTGGCCATGCAGCCTTGTCCTGCTCTGAGGGGCTGGCTATGACCCGGGAGCATGTGACTGATGCCCAGGTGGCCCTCCATCTCAGGGACAGATGGTACAATTTGGCATTGGTGGGCACTGTGCCAACATAGGGGAGGGAATATCTTCTCTCAGCCTCAGAGTCAGGTCGTGGGGAGAGCCCTGACTCAGGAGACAAGTTCTGCTGGGTCTCAGCCTGTTGGTGCCAGTCTGGGCAGAGGGGCACTGGGGGCAGAGCCCAAGCCCCAGTGCCATGAGCTGCATGTCATGGCAATGTCCAGGCCCACCAGGCTGCGGCTGTGTGCCGTGGCAGTCAGAGGGAGCCGTCCCTTCCCTCCCTCTGCTCTAGGCAAAGTCTTTCTCTCCCGGCCACTCCATCCCTACCCCCTCCAGTCCTGTCTGTTTCCCCCAGAGGCAGATCACCTCTCCCTGGGGGTAGTTTATGGGACCTGATTCCCAATGGGGTGACCCTGGAACAGGGCAGGCAGGCAGCACGGGGGAACAATGACCAGCATGGGTGTGAGGATGGATAGCAGCCACCCTCCTGGGCAGACCCTCTGCTGAGCTGGCCCTCTTTCCCAGAGGAGGGGAGTAGTAGTGTCTGGGTTCCTGATAGCCCCCCTGCAGGGTATCAGGGAGGTGCTAGGGGTCATTAACCCCACTAGCTTCCATGGGGCGGCTTTGATGGGGCATTGAGTGAGGCCTCTGGGGCATGTTCTTTGAGCAGATGACAAAAATTGGTCCCTGTGCCTGGCACAGATGGGCCCTGCACCCAGATGGAATGAGCGGAGCGGGCACTGGATAGCCAAACAGGGCTGGTGCAAGGATATTTTGCACCCTAGGCGAAACTTCCACCTTGTGCCCTCCCCCACTCCTTTCCCTCTCCCTCCCCTCTCCCTGGAGCATCGCTTATTATAAACTTTCAAAAATGAATAGAGTGGAGTCACATGTTGCTGCCAGCCTGGGGTTCCATTCACTTGGACAGTAGCAGGCTGAACGGGCCGGCTGCCGGGACCCCGACTGGCAGGAGCCGGTGGACAGAACCCCAGACTGGAATCCCAGGCCGGCTGCCAGGAACTGGTAGACAGAATCCCAGACCGGCAGCGGGCTGAACAACTAAGCAATTGGTACCACTGCAGGTCTGGGGTCCCGGCGGTCAGCCTGCTCAGCCTGCTGACAGTCTGGGGTTCCATTCACCCTGGTTGGCAGGAAGCTGAGCAGGGCTGGCAGCTGGGACCCTGGCTGGCAGTGGGTTAAGTGGGGTCAGCGGCTGGGACCCCCGCTGCCAGTGGGCTGAACTGGCTGAGTGGGGTCAGCGGCTGGGACCCCGGCTGGCAGAAGCTGGCGGATGGAACCCCAGAACTGCAGTGGGCTCAATGATGGCTGGGACCCACAGCCCGTCATTAAAAAAAAATTGGCTCACATGCCACCTCTAGTGTATACGGTGTATACTGTGTGTACTGTACTTTATGGTAATTTTCACTATATGCAATTTTCCTCTTACACACTGACCTTAAAACCTAACCCCTGTGTAAGATGTGACTCCACTGTAGTGTAAAAGAAAAAATGGGGCACTGCTTTTTGGTGCCCCCAAAACTTGGCGCCCTAGGCAGCTGCCTAGTTCACCTAGTGGTTACACCGGCCCTGTAGCCAGGGCTGGCGCCCTCAGCAGCAGCTGTCATGCCAATCAGAACTGCCCCACCCCCTCTCTGGAAGAAGCAGGATGGGCTAAGAGCAGGTGCGGGGAGAGCGGACCCAGATGCAGACCAAGCGAAAGGACAGTGGCTGGATGGAGAGAGGGTGAAATGTGGGAGGGGAGGAGGGAAAGCCCCATCCCAACCCCTCCTGCTCTGGCTCAGGAAGGCAGCCCCCGCACCAATATGGGGAACCCCTGCAAGCCACCTTTTGGCACGTCTCCACCCAGGAGCTTGTGCCTCCTGCTGCTGCAGTCCTCCCACCCACAGGAGATCTCACTCAGCATGGGCGCAGGGCAGCCCGTGCTCTCCAGAGGGGGAAACTGATGCACAGCGCTCATCTGGCCCATCAGCAGCAGAGCTGGGGATAGGACCCAGGAGTCCTGACCACACCCTCCCCTCACTTCTATCACCACTACTCACTCACTGTTAGTGGCTAGGTCTCTCTGTTCTCCATACCCTGGGCACCCCCTCACTGGACCAACAGTCCCTGATTGGCAGGTCTATGCTGCCCCGCAATGAGAGGGAGGGAGTGGGTCAGAGCTACTCTGTGCTGTCCAGCTGGGAGCTAGTTAGAGCAGCCCTGAGGCTGCACAGCCTGGCACACACAGAGCAGGTCTCAGATCAGGGCCCCGCTGTGCCAAGAGCTGCACAGGGAAAGAGACAGTCCCTGCCACAAAGAGCTCATGGTTTAACTAGACAAAGGACTGCTCATCATTCCCTATGGTTGCCTGTGGGAGAGGCAGACATTGAAGCCAGATCTCCTGGGTCCCACCCCAGTGCATCAGCCGCAAGCCCAGCTGCCCCCGTCACGCTGTCTGAAATGGTTCATGAGACTGTGAGTGCCAACCTTAGGGCAGGCTGTCAAACACAGGGCAGACACCCCAAACTGGTGGAGTGTCTATCATTAGATTTCACCAACCAAGTTCCAAACGTAATCTCCTGGATCACTATACCAGTGTTATCCCGGAGTCACAGACAGTCCCTCAGACGCTTCACTCTTTCTTGTCACCCAGACAAACTGGACTTAGTGATAAATGATCACTTACACCAAAAATCACAGGTTGCACCCAGTCCCAAGAGACCAGTCACTTACACCAGATCAATTGGTGCCCTAGATCTTACACCAAAGACAACGCCCAGCAATAAACTGTTTTAAGGTTTATCAATTAGGAAAGAGAAATAAGAGAGTTATATACAGGGTAAAGCAAAGCAGATATAAGCAGTCGGAAAGAGCTCTCCCCTGACATCTAGTGGTGAGCTGTGGAAAAAGACTTCAGAATCTGATCTTGTTTGCATGGACGCACACACCCTGCCTAGGCGCTCAGCATAATGGGATTGCTTCCCCAAATGATTACTTGATGGTGGTGTTGGATTCTCAGTCTCCTTGTTATTGGGGCAGGAGTAATAAAGAATTTATCCTTCTTGTGTGAACTGAAGGCAGAAGAAATGTACCTGGCATACCCTGATGGAGGGACTCACCCTCAAGTGAAATACATTTGCTAGGCAAGGGACATCGATTCCAAATGCTGGGGAGTTGAAAGAGCAGGGATAAGAATGGGGGTGCTTTTTTGGGTTAATTAGTCTAATGGTCCTAGTTCTGTGATTTCAAGTTCTTATTTGAACCTAGATTTGTTCGGGGGGCGGGGGTTGTGATAGTATAAGAAAAAGAAGGTGTTTTAGTTTTTAAGTGTTAGATCTGTTTTGAGACATTGTCTCTATTGCACAAGTTTCTCCAGTATCCACTAGCAGTGAGGTTCCCTCATTAACAGCTGAAATTACTGAGAGTTGTGTTGGTGGGGGGTCAAGATATCTTGGCAAGTGGCCAGCAGGATGATGGGTGAATATTTGCATGTAAGGTGCCTTCTTCTGTTTCCCTCCCACACACACATATGGGGGGGAGGAACTCTGTGATGAATCTCTGGACTCATGGGGATCCACTGGCTAAGGACAACAACTGTGAATGGGGTACAGAGAAGGGATGGGCACGTTCAAAGCACTTTTGGGTTGTTGGACATAAGAACCTCAGGACACTGACCAACTTACTTGGGGGTGGGTTGTTTGTGTTTATGAACCCTAGTTGTGGTGTTTTCCCAAATTAATGCTGAGTTATTTCTGCCCTATTAAAAGTTTTTGCTGCATTCAGACTCTGTGCTTGTGAGAGGGAAAGTATTGCCTCTTAGTCCTGGTCTACACTATGCGTTTATACCGAATTTAGCAGCATTAAACCGATTTAACCCTGAACCCGTTCACACAAAAAAACCCTTTATATCAATATAAAGGGCTCTTAAAACCGATTTCTGTAATCCTCCCCGACGAGGGGAGTAGTGCTGAAATCGG
Source organism: Chelonoidis abingdonii (assembly GCF_003597395.2). Taxonomy (NCBI): domain Eukaryota; kingdom Metazoa; phylum Chordata; order Testudines; family Testudinidae; genus Chelonoidis; species Chelonoidis abingdonii. The sequence continues at coordinate 29,471,408 of NC_133772.1, read as the reverse complement.
TATTGCATTCGGATTAGGGTTAGTGTGGCCGCAATTCGACGGTATTGTCTCTCCGGGTGGTATCCCACAGTGCACCATTGTGCCGCTCTGGAAAGCCAGTCTGAACTCAGATGCACTGGCCCAGTAGACAGAAAAGCCCGAAACTTTTTTGAATTTTCATTTCCTGTTTGCCACTTGAGAGTCAACAAGCAGGTGACCAGAGAGTCATCAGCATACGTAACAATGCCACTCTCCTGAGAATCAAAAGACTTAGCATGACTTGCACAAGAAGGTACTGCATCTGATCGCTGTATGGGGAAAGATTCCATGCTAAGGAGAACTCCGTTCCAAAAGACGAAATGAAAAAACGTTGAAAAAATTTCAAGGCCTTGAGGCAGAGAGGCTACACCAGGACTCAGTACAGTGCCGTGTGGAATGTTTACGGACCTCAGACAAGCTACCAAGAAAATCCAAAGGAGCAAACAGAGGTCCGGGGCAGGCCAAAAACATTCCACTTCTACACTTGAGCTGCATGCAATTCTAGGGGGTCTGCACCACTACCCCACCCTGTCCGTGGATTCCGAAGTGGGGGTGTAATGCTCAGCCATCGCCTGAGGATTTCTGCAGAGGGACGATAAGGAGGAAGAGGAGGGATGAGCCTGCAGAGAGCACACAGCACTCCATTCTCCCCAACAGCCAGGAGCTTTCTCCACACGATGGAATTACCCTCTCCCGCCTCTCCAACCACTATCGCAGACAATGAAGCCATGAAGGGACCTCTGGTGAGTGTACCTTTGTAAATATAAAACATGGTTAAAAACAAGCGATTTTTTAAATGATTAATTTGCCCTGTGGACTTGGGATGCATTCACGGCCAGTAAAATTACTGGAAAAATCTGTTAACATGTCTGGGGATGGAGCGGAAATCCTCCAGGGACATCTCCATGAAGCTCTCCTGGAGGTACTTCAAAAGCCTTTGCAGAAGGTTTCTGGGCAGGGCAGCTTATTCCATCCACCATGGTAGGACACTTGACCATGCCATGCATGTAGCAAGTAATCTGGTATCATTGCATGACAAAGCCTAGCTGCATTTGGTCCCGGTGTTTGCTGGCATTCAAGCAACATCCGTTCTTTATCTTGCTGTGTTATCCTTAGGAGAGTGATATCGTTCATGGTAACGTAGTTGAAATACGAGAATTTAATTAAGGGGACAGAGATGGCCATTCCTACTGGGCTGTTTGCCTGTGGCTTAAAAGAAATCCTTCCCTGCAGCTAGCCAAGCTGTGGGGGGGGCGTGATTGGCAGTGAGCTTTTTCACGTTTGGCTAGCAGGGATCTTCCCTGCTACAGCCACGCAGTAGGAGAGGAGGGTGGTTAGCAGCGATCTTCCATGATACCAGCCACAAGGTGGGGAAGGGATAAAGCGATCATCCCAGAGAATTGGATGGGGACAGTTCTGGTGCTTCACATTAACAGGGAAGAAGCAGCACTCAACAGGCTTTGCTTGCTATTTGGGAAAAGAGGGCGCTGGATATATGAAGGCTGCAGAAGCTGAAAGACAATGGCTTACCATGGCCGCATGCAAGCCGAATTCTGATGCCTGGACCTGCGTCTGTGATCTCTAACACCAAAGCTGCAGGCACTCAATATTAAGATGCAAAATGCGACCTTGTAGTTAGATCACATGTGCTACATAATAGTGTTTTTCACTGTGAAAGAGTATAACCATTGTTCTGTAAAATGTATCTTTTTAAATACTTCTCTCTCTTTTTTCCTTCCCTCGTGCAGCTGCAAATTTTTCAAGTCTCCCTCCTCCATCCCGCAGGCTATCTCAGAGAAGGCGGCGGAAAAAAAAAGACACAAGACAAAATGTTGTCGGAAATCATGGAAGTGACTCGCAATGAAAGAGCTCATCTGAATGAGTGGAACGACATGGGATCAAAGTACAGGAAATATGCCAGTGACCGTGAGGACAGGAGGGACCAACGTGAGGATAGGAGGGACGAATGTGAGGAGAGGAGAGACGCTCGAGATGAGAGGTGGCGGCAGGAAGATCTGAGGTGTTGGGATGCAACTCTGGGGCTGCTACGTGATCAAACAGAAATGCTCCAGTGTTTGGTGGAACTCCAGAAACGGCAGCAGGATCACAGAGTGCCGCTGCAGCCCCTGTATAACCTCCCTCCCCCCTCACCATGTTTCTTAGCCTCCTCACCCACCAGATGACTAAGAATGCATGGGGGGAGGCTCCATGCACCCGCCCATTCCACCCCAGTGGACAGCCCAACCAAAATGCTGTCATTATTTTGAAATTTTTTTTAGTGACCTTCTCCTTCCCTCCTATCCTCCTCCCAAACCCCACCTGGGCTACCTTGTCAGTTCTCGCCCTCTTTTTATAATTAATTAACAAAGAATACATGATTTTTAAACAAGAGTGATTTTATTTCCTTAGGAAGCAAGCAGTAATCGAAGGGGGAGAGTGGGTGGCTTACAGAGAATGAGTCAATCAAGGGGGAGAGGGGTTTCATCAAGGAGAAACAAACAGAACAGTCACTCTGTACCCTGGCCCGTGATGAAACTGGTTTTCAAAGCTTCTCTGACGCCCACCGCTTCCTGGTGTGCTCTTCTAATCGCCCTGATGTCTGGCTGCGCGTAATCAGCGGCCAGGTGATTTGCCTCAGCCTCCCACCCCACCATAAAGGTCTCCCACTTACTCTCACTGAGATTGTGGAGCATACAGCAAGCAGCAATAACAATGGGGACATTGGTTTGGCTGAGATCTGAGCGAGTCAGTAATGGGCGCCAGCATGCCAAATGCACATTCTACCACCATTCTGCACTTGTTCAGCCTGTAGTTGAACAACTCCTGATTCACTGTTCCAGCTGCCTGGATGGCTTTCATAGCCTGGCATCAAGACGGTAGGTGTGTCCCCCAGAAACTACAGGCATTCAATATCCCCAACTGTTAATTTCTGCGTCTGGGAAATAATTCCCTGCTGGCACCGTTTAAACAGGATAGTGTTCCTTGAAGTGTGACGCGTCGTGAACCCTTCCTGGCCATCCACTTGGATGTTCGGTGAAACATCCCTTGTGATCCACCATGTGTCCGCAGCACCATGAAAAGTACCTTTTCAAGTTTATGTACTGGTTGACCTGCGTTTCTGGTGCCAAGATGGGATATGGGTTCACTATAACCCCACCAGGTTAGGAATCCATTGCAGACAAAGCATCCACTATACCTGCACATTTCCCAGAGTCAACAATGCTTTTTGTAGCCAGCAGCTTAATGATTGCTTTGGGCTACTTGCATCACAGCATCCCCGCAGCTAGATATTGCCACCCAAATTGATTCCCGACTGTACCGGTGCTTCTGGTGTTGCAAGCTTCCACGAGGCTATCGCCACTTGCTTCCTTCAACTGTGAGGGCTGCCTATCTTGGATATTCTGGCATTCGGGCAGGGAAAGCAAGTACAAAGTTCCATGAAAGTGCCCTTATGCAATGCCGAAGTTTCGCAGCATTGGGAATCGTCTCCCACCAAGCCCGCAACAGCTATGCGGGTCCCACCCAGTCTGTGCTTGTTTCCCGGGCCCCAAATTGGCGTTCAATGGCTAGAACCTGCCATTACGCAGATGATCTCTTAAAGTGCAGGGGCCCGCGGTTTGAGAGAATTCGGTGTCCATGTCCTCATCACTCTCGTCGCCGTGCTGCTGTAGCCGCCTCCTCCTTGACTGGTTTTGCAGGTCCTGGTTCAGCATTGACTGCACGAGAATACGCAAGGTGTTTACAACGTCCATGATTGCTGTCTTGAGCTGAGCAGGGTCCATGCTTGCCGTGCTATGGCATCTGCACAGTTCACCCAGGGAAAAAGGTGCAAAACGGTTCTCTGCTACTTGCACGGAGGGAACGGTGAGGCTGTACCCAGAACCACCAACGACAATGTTTTTTGCCCCATCAGGCACTGGGATCTCAACCCAGAATTCCAATGGGCGGGGGAGACTGCAGGAACTATGGGATAGCTATGGGATAGCTACCCACAGTGCAACACTCCGGAAATTGACACTAGCCTCCATACATGGATGCACACTGCTGAATTAATGTGCTTAGTGCAGCCACGTGCACTCAACTTTATACAATCTGTTTTTAAAAAGCGGTTTCTGTAAAATCGGAATAATCCCATAGTGTAGACATACCCTTAGAGGCACCAGGGAGGTGGTGTGTAATTGTCCCAGGTCACTGGGTGGGGGCTCGAGCCACTTTTGTGTTGAATTGTTGAAAAGGAAGCCCTAGATACTGAACCCAGCCCTTGTTGCTGATGGCTCCACCTGGCAGAAGGATTACACAAACATGTACACACCAATGAGTTACCATCTAAATCCTAAGAGTGACAGAGTTGTCGAGAGCTGTCATTTCAAAGAGTCTTTCAGGGCAGATCCAGGAGGCAGCCCAGGGTATCTCTGGCTTCAGAATTAAAAAAACAAAAAAGAAGATGGAAAATTTTCCTGTGGCTTAATTTCGTCCATTCAGCTTCCAAGTCCACATGACCAGCTTCCTGGCGCATAACATTTCCCAGGTCTGACAGGACCATTAATGAATCATTTGAATTGTGCGGTTCCATGATTCCCCATCTGGAGGGATGGAAGGGATGGGGCATGAGAACGATTCCCAGGCCTGAGTGCACAAGCTCAGGCCAAACATTTTCAAAGTTATAAAGTAAAATGTACATATTTCCCTATTGCATGGAGTGCCGCCATGGCAAGTGAGATGAAAGCAGGCAGAAACTCACAAGCATTTCACATAGTCTAAACACTAAGAATATTCTTGTCAAACTAATCCCTGTTTTGAGCAAAACTACTGTACAGGTGTGACCTGATCTGGGCTCCAGCTGCGAGGGTGTCAGTTCTTCACTAAAATCAGCAGCCTGTGCAAGAGCTGGCAAATGGCCTGCCAGAGTCACACCCACTGGCATTTCTATGTCACAACCGGTGTCTGCGGCAGTGGAGCAGAGGGGCTGTTCTCAGCATGTGGTGAGGAGGGGACAGACATCCCGTGAGGCTGCAGGTTCTGGGCCCCCAAGGTCTCATGGATCCATAGATTGGAAAGGCAAAAGGAAGTGCTGTGATCATCCAGTCCAACACCCTCTTCCCACCCCCTGGTGACACAACCTAGGAGCATCCCACACATCAGACCCAGAACTCCATGGCAAATGCCCCAGCCTCTCCCTTGGTTGGATTGTTCCCCCAACAGCCTCTGTGTCCCCTCCCCATTGTCCCCAACCTTCTAGGAAGCTCATCAGGGGCAGCTTGCCAAGGCTCAGCTCATGAGGCACATTCTGATCTGCCCGAGGGATGGGGAATCTTAGCTAATAGGAGAAGCAATGGTGCAAGGCCAGGACCAGCACAGATTAGCCTGTCTTGCCTCACCACAGCCTGAGAAAGGACAGTCCCACTCCCCACAGTAGAGCTTTCCAGCAGTGTCTCCTCCCATTGCTTGGATACAAGGCCTCCCAGGGGCTCAGATTAGACAGACCAGTCACTACCTTGGGGAGAAATACCTCGATTGGCTGCCAGGCAGGCATGAGTCTGTCTAAGTGTGGAAGGAGGAACTAAGGAGAAAATGAGTCTCCAAATTAGGCTCAGCACACGGTGAGGCCCGGGTTCCATATGTCCAGTGGCAGGGAGTTGCACAGGACCCATTCACAGTGTCGTCATCCTATGGGAGCATGGCCAGTATGTGTGGGCATGTCTCTGAGATCCCCGGGGGACATATCCAGTGGAGGCTAGGGGGATGCATTTGCAGTGATCTGTATGGCTGTACAGTCAGGAAGCTGTGCTACAGCTGGAATCTTTTCACATTGTCCCCCAGCCAAAATAAGCCAGGCTGCAATGGCTGGATCCCTCCAGACAGGTCCATGTCCCTAGGATGGGGACACCTCTGCTGGCCAGGGAGCGTTTTGAGACAACATGGCTATCTGAGTACCATAATGAGAGGGCTGTAGGGTGGCAATGCGGCCGAGTGGATCGGGACTTAGGGACCCATCTCTGCCCCAAAATCAGTGAGTGATCTCGAGTAACTCATTTCCCACCGCTCTATGCTTCAGTTTCCCCACTCTAACTCTCTATGTGTTGTTGTTTAGATTGAGAGTTTTTAAGGGCAGGGACTGTCCCTCTGAACAGTCCCTGGTTCAGTCGGTTGCAGATCTCAGCTGGGGTGCTAGCACAATGCCATTGACAAGGTAAACGTTCATGCCTAATCCTGACTGCCACCCTGTAGGGGCCCCAAAGGGGCTGACAAACCGGTTAATCCCACAGGCATTGGAGCAAAAAGGGTGGTGCTGTTGGACGGAAACCCCTGTGGTGCCAAAGCTACACAGGATCCATGACAGGAGCAGCTGGCTGCAACGAAGCAGCTGGGAGTAGGACCCAGGAGTCCTGACCTCCCCCACCCCCAACACCTCCCTTCTCAGGACATGTGCCAGCCTCTCCCTGATAGTGAGTTGGGGAAAATTCCCCCGGAGACAGGGGTGTGATTACTATTCCTAGCACTTGGAAAGCCTGCGATAGACAGACCCTCCTGCAAAGACCTGTCAAGGTATACAGATTCAGAGTGAGGAAGGGAAACTGAGGCACCAGGGAGAAGTTACTTGCTTAAGGTGGCCCAGGCTAGTAGTAGAACTAGGTCTCCACCTGATTCTCTAGCCACTGGCCCATGCTTCCCCTGCAGGAGATGAAGCTGGCAGTGCCCATGTCCTAGGGGCAATAGTTGGGAGAGAAGCCCAGTCCTGATTCCTTCCATATCCCTTCCTGTGGCAGGTTGGCCCACCTGGTGCAGCCCTCGCTGAGACTGCTGGTGGCGGTGGATGGAGCCGTTTAACACCTCACATTCCAACTGGACACAACCTTTTACTCTGGAACCCTTTATACCGGCATCATGGTGAGCAGCCTTCCTGATTGGCACGCTGGGCATCGGGCTGCCAGCCAACACCTTCATCATCTGGCTGACAGGGTGGCGGCTGCGGTGCCAGGACCTGTCCGTCTTCATCCTAACCCTGGCCACCTCTGACTTCCTCTTCCTCTCCATCACGGTCATGCAGATCATGGAGACCTTGCTGGACGACAACTGGGTGCTGGGCACCCCCATGTGCCGCCTGCACTACTTCCTCTACGCTGCCCTCAGCGTGGACCGCTGCCTGTTGGTGCTTCTGCCCCTCTGGTACTGCTGCCACCACCCCCTGCGGCTCTCTAGCTACATCTGCCTGGGCGCCTGGCTGGTGGCCGCCCTGCTTACCATCAAGGGCTTCGTCTTCGCTGACGTCGTTCTGTATCCAGACAGGATGCTCGTCTGCTCCAGTGATCGGGGCAAATACGAGTGGCCCCTGCGCTTCCTGGAGGTGCTGCTAGAGGGACTCTTCCCCTTGGTTGTCATGGTGACCACCCATGTCGCCATCTTGTCCCACACCGTCTGGCACCACACCTGGCCCCCCAGCAATTTCTACCACATCGTGGCTGCCACCCTGTCAGCCTATGTGCTGCTCAACCTCTCCTTCCAGATCGTCCAGCTGCTCTTCCTGGTCTCCTGGGAGCACGAGGAGTTCAACAATCGCATCTTCCCCTTCATGGTCTACTTTGGCTACCTGATCAACCTCAACAGCAGCATCAACCCTCTCATCTACATCTTCTTTGGCTCCAATGTCTGCACAGGCTGTGGCCACCACATGACTTTCTCTCTTGCCATGGCACTCACTGAAGAGCAAGAGAGGAGCCCCAGGGACATGTCCAGCAAGTCCTTCTCAGCCTAGCCTTGCCAGTAAGACCCTGAGGGGGTCTGCGCACAATTGTAGGTTCACTAGTGCAAAGACTTGTGTAAATTGGTGCAAGGTGGAGCTTGGTCAGGTGCAACCAGCTCCTGGAAGCTACCAGGAAAAGTCACACCAGTTCCAAGGCCCAGTTTGTCTCCTTTCCCCAGCCTAGACAAACTCCAGCAGGACAAAGATCCTTATCAGATGCAAACCAGGCCCAGCTCTATGCAGGTCAATGGCTCGGGAACACCAGGCCCTAGGCAAGTCAATGTAAACACCGATGTGGCTGTAGCTGCCAACCCACAGGTGCCAGGAGACACTGCGGTGAAGGGGACTCCGCCCTTTGTCAGGGCTGGCTCCAGGGTTTTTGCTGCCCTACGCAGCAAAAAAAAAAAAAAAAAAAAAAAAAAAAAAGCTACAATTGTGATCAGCTCTACCACCACCACTTCAGTATTCAGCGGCAATTCGGCGGCTGGTCCTTGGCTCCAAGAAGGACTGACGGACTCGCCGCCAAATTGCCGCCAAAGAGCCGGACAGGCCACCCCTCACCGTTGGCCACCACAAACACCTGCTTGCTGGGCTGGTGCCTGGAGCTGGCCCTGCCCTTTGGGCCTATTTGTGCTTAGCAATCTTGCCTTTAGGTGTGGCTCCAAGGTCACTGTGTTCTAATACAGTGGCTGTTCTGCAAACTACAGCCAGATACCCAGCGCTGAGGGTACAGGTGCCCCCCTAACTCCCCCTGGGCCCGAGCAGCCTGACCATTCTGACCTCCTGAAAGCAAGCCCAGTCTCCTCTTAGCACACATGACTACGACAGAAGCTGCAGCCCAAGTGTATGTGGGGTGAGGTCTGCATCAGAACCACACACCCGAAGGGTCAGAATTAAGGCCATGGGGCTGTCCTGGGGATCCCCACCTTCCCATTCCCACCAGGGGGCAGGTACTGCTCCCCCCACCACTCCATGGGGGCAGAACACACCAAAGAGGGCCACACCCCATGGCTTTAATTCTGACCCCTTGGGCATGTGGTTCTTTAATTCTGAGCTTCCCCCGCCCCCACACATAGAGCTCCTCCGCAGTTGCCCCAGCAGGGTGTCTAGTGTGTGGGCCTGGCCGCCCAACAGCACCTCCTACTAGGGACCCTTACTTTGAATAAGCAGGACAACAGCCCCACACAGGCCCTTGGCAGGAGTGATTGAACCTGTGACCTTGGGAGCTAAAAACATAAACCTCAACTGCTTGAGCTAACCTCCCCTCTCTGGCAGGGAGGGGTTGCTACTAAAAGTAATTTTCCCTCTGCTGATACTCACCTCTTCTTGTCAACTGTTTGAAATGGGCCACCTTGATTGCATTGGCCTCGTTAGCACTACAAAAGTAATTCCCTTCTCCCCCTTGGTATTCACCCCTTCTTGTCAACTGTTGAGAATAGGTCACTTCCACCTTAATTGAATTGGTTTGTTAGCACTGACTCCCCCCAGCCCCCTCCCTTGGTAAGGCAACTTCCATCTTTTCATGTGCTATAATATATATTCTGCTTACTGTATTTTTCACTCCATGCATCTGATGAAGTGGGTTTTAGCCCACAGAAGCTTATACTCAAATAAATTTGTTAGTCTCTAAGATGCCACAAGAACTCCTCATTGTTTTTGCTGAGACAGACTAACATAGCTGCCCCTCTGAAACCTGACCCCTGCTCTGTTAGTACAGGTGGAGCAGGCTCAGCAATTTGTAGCTAAGGCTCAGGCACCCCAGCAAGAGCAGAGCACCATGCAGAACGGGCCTGAGTCACAACAGCTCCCCACAGTCTGATTCCACTCCCCTCCTTGGGGCCACATTCTGCCCCCTGCATCCCACAGGCCACCAGTCGCCTCCTACAGTCACAGTTGCTGCAGCTTCACATCCCCATCTGAGGGCTTTTTTTACCCAGCGGTGCCAAGCTAGGGTGGGGACCCCATCTATGTGTGTCCTCCTGGTCTGCAAGGAGACTGGGACAGTCCATTGCATTTGCTATGCTGCCATGTCCAGCACCAGTGGATTTGGTAGCCATGTAGCTTGGAGTGACCAGTATAGATGCTGCTTGGCCACCTGCTGCACCCCATATGCAAGTAAGCTTTTGCTCTGCTCTAAGGCCGCTGCGCCAGTCCAGCTAGGAACGCGGTAGCGATAAAGCTGCTTTCACCCCCAGGGAGAAGGCATCACATGCCAGTCATGAGAGGGATGTCCTGTGCCTGACAGCCCACAGAGGGTCTGCTCCCTGTTGGCCCAGGCTCCAGGAGAGGTGCTGAAACAGACCTGTGGCTATCCCATTAGGCATCACCCTGGAGATGAATTGAGCTATCCCATCATGAATTGCTCTGGATCATGCCCTCCTCCCATATCAGTGTTTGAGGGGGTCACCTTCCTCTCCAGCCACAGCACTGGAATCCTGTGATTATCTGGGGCGGGGTGGCGGAGTGGGTAGAGGGAAGGGCAGCCTTCCTACCCCATAACCCCCCCCCCCATTTTGAGTCCCCTTTGCCTCATAGTCACGGTGTTCTTTGCCTTTGAGATCGAAGCATACAAGATCCCTGGGCGCATGGACTATCCCCGCTACCCCGAGGGGGAGATCTCGGCCATGGTGCATCCCAAGCTGCAGTTGGATGTGGGCTGGGAATAGAGTGGTCCCAACCCATGCATTGTTGTTCTCTCTGGGAGGCAGAGCTCACAGCTGTAGCTCCAGCATGGCTGCAAAGCCAGCCTGGCAACAACAAGGACTGCCTCACTGGCCCGGATTCCCTCTCAGCCCTTCTCTGAGCTCAGAGCAGAGCAAGGGGGAGTGACTTTAAACCACCTCTGTGCCCCCCACTGTGGGCTGTGCACCTGGCCCCTGGTGTGGGTTAAAGCAGCCCAAAGGCTGCTGTGAGCTACCCTCTGCTCTCCATGGTTCCGGGCAGCAGAGAACAGCCAGAGCATAATGCACCCCTCCCCCGCATCCCAGTCTATCCCATAGTGGGGGCTGGGAGCAGGCCTCTTACACCAGCTCTAGAGCAGCCGGGATACCTCTGCTCCTGTTTCTTCTACAGAGCAGCACAAAGGGGCCTTACGGCAACCGAGGCCTGGACCCCAAAGACTCTGCAATGGCAAGGCAGTGCCAGAGTTAGCCCCCGAGCTCAGCGGGGTGAAGCTGGGTTTACTCTGGGGCACGGGGTGAGTGGAGTTGATTCCATGATCTTGGTTATGCAGCCCTCGGGCTCAAGGGAGCTGTAGACTGTAGCAATACAGCACCAGGCTGGGTGACACTGGGCAGCCAGGAGATGAGTTGAGGTGGGCTTAGTTCACAAGGCACTGTGACCTGCATGGGGTCTTGCCACATGTCTAATAAAATGTTTGGTTACCACAAGGTAATTCCAGAACAGTGAGGATCCTGGCCTCAACCAGCAGGGGGCACTGTAGGGAGCAGGGCAAGAACGCTGGCCGTCGGGGGAGCTCCCAGCTACTCCAGCCCCAGCCTATCACCGAGCTGTTCCACCCTTAGGATAAGGATTTCGTCCCCTTGAGCCCCAGGGACCCAATCTTCCAGACCTTCAGTGAGGAGGAGATCCTGTACGAGGGTAACACCACCATCTACCCGGCCTTCATCAACGAGGCTGCCTACTATGAGAAGAAGGTGGCCTTTGCCAAGATGGAGAAGCACACGTTCTCCATCCCTGGCCTGCAGAGAGATTGAGCCTGAGGCCAGGGGGGCCATGGGCTAAGAGGAAATAAACAGACTGAATGGATATGATGGTGTGTGCCATGAGGGACGGGATGGGGGTTACCAGGCGGACATCACCCTTGTGTTGTGACGGAGGGGCTGGGCTGGGTGTTGACTGCACCATCTGGTAGCACCACCTATTGTCCAGGTTCCCTGACACTTCCCAGTGCAAGACTCTTTGTTTTTTCTTTCTTATAACTTTGAAAAACTTTAACCATTCAGGCTGAAACTTTCCAGGCAGGTCTGGTGTCTGCCTCAGGCAGACATTTTTGGGGAATGTTTCAGCCATTCGGCCTTTTCCCAAGAACGAGGCTAGGGCAAAAGCCATTGTTTTGCCAGGCTAAATTCTACAACAGTTTCTTTGCAATGCTCTAATGCCCCCAAGCAGCAGGGTGGCTTGGAGGAAGGGATGTGCCTTTTCCTGTCCTCCTTGAAATCCACCCAAATTTGGCCAAGTTATAAGCACATGCTCAATAGAGCCTTTTTAATTCCCTGACGATTCTGTCCACACTGAGCATGTTCCACCCTCTCCCAGCTCCTAGAATGAACTAGAGCAGGGGTCTCAAACACACGGCCTGTGGGCCGCATGCGGCCCGCGAGGTTATTTTCTGCAGCTTGCGAGCTTTTCGCGGCCCCCCTACCCTCCTCCAACGTTGACCTAGAGCGGCTCCGGCCCAACGTGTAATGGGGGCAGGCCAGGCTCCCTGCCTGCCTGCCCTGTCCCCGTGCTGCTCCAGGAAGCGTTCAGAACCTGGGGGAGGAGAGGCACAGGGGTGTGTGTTTATGTTGCTTCAGGCCCCGCCCCATCAGCTTCATTGGCTGATTTTTACTGCAATTGTTGTTGCTCCTGTCTGCTGTGGTGCCAGGCACCAGCACACAGAGCAGGGCACCTGTCTCTCCTGTGTACTCAGTGACCCCCTCAGGTGGTGTGGGGAAGGTGCAACCTGAGTCGACTGCAGTCACAGGAGCAATGCAAGAGTGAGAACAGGCGCACGGTGGGAGAGTGAAGAGGCAGGATCTGTCTGGGGGCGGCTGTGGGGGAGGAAGGTGGGCAGGAACCAATGAAGCGGGATGGCGGCTGGAGCCAGGGAAGTGAAGGGGTGGGGAAACAGGGCTAAAGGTGGGGGTGGGAGGTGTGGTGAGTCCCATCAGGCATGCCATGGCCTGGCTCAGAACTGGGCGATCATGGAGGCCAGTTCCAACCTGCTGAGGGGAAGCAGAAGAGGCTCAGGGTAGCATGGGATGGGTCTGTCACAAGCAGGACTTAACCACCCACCGACCGCACACAGAGGGGATCCAGTTCATTGTTTTCTTCTTCTCGTGATGGGCCAGGGCAATAACCAGGATCATTAACACACACCCCCAAAAAAATCATGGCCTTGACCCCGAGTGCCCCCTGCTGCCACCAGTGGGCCAGCTCCAGCGGCTGCCCCTGCCTTCATGGTGGATTGATTGCTCAGCATGGCTCTGACACCCGGGGCATAACCTGGCTTCCTGCGCAACCCTAAGCCTGAGCGGTGGAGCCCCCTTTGGACGCAGGGTTTTGCCCCCTGCCAGGAGCAGATGCAGCTGGGGCTGAGAGCAGGGAATGTGCCCCACTTTGGGCTTAGCTGTTCCACACCAAGCCCTGGGATTTAGCTTTAACCAGCCCTGTGAGAGGCAGAAAAGCTGCAGGTGGCATCAAATGCCCCTTGCTCAATGCTTTACAGGTGGTGTCTGCCAGCTGGAGACCAGGGGCAGTGCCAGCCTCTTCCTAATGTGGAGCTGCGGCGGGCTACACAGAAAAGGAGGGGACTATAGCTCCAGCAAGTCCTGTGCCCCAGCGCTGGCCCTGCTGGAGACACCGTTGGACACATAAACATCATTGCAGAGTAGCCACTGGAGGGAGACAGAGACCAGCACAACGGTGATCTGGAGGCTTGTGAACTCACCACCATCATTGCTTTATCTTCCTGGGGCTGGACGGGAGCTGGGGTGGTACCTGGAGAAGAAAGGTCCCATTCTCTGCTCCCCTGAGCCAGACAATTCCACCCCATGGGTGCATATTGGATCCAGCACGCCCAGGAGGAGAAAGACACCGTAGCACCAGATGCATGAGTTTAATAGCCGTAGCACTTGTCACGATCACTGTCTCTGCATTCCCAGACACATTCATCTCTGCCTCCCACCTCTCCTAGCTGCATTATTCCTGGAAACAAAATGTCTCCTTCTACTAAACATCAAAAAAGGGGAACCATGTGCACTTCTCCCCCCAGCCAGAAGGGAGTGCTGCAGGGTTACAGGGATATAGCAAATTGAGACCAAAAAATATTCCATCCCCTTATGAAAAAAATCCCATCTCTGCCTTCCCAGGAATCTGGCCTTGCTTCCTAGAAACAAGACACAAACGACAAGTGTGTGGGAATACCTCCATCCTAGAACCACCTCTTTATGTGGAGAATCTGGTGGAAAACAGGTTTGTCTCTATTTATTCTATTGTGCTGAAGTTTGGATGCAAACTGGCAGCAAATATTTCACCATGATGAGAAAGAGCTGGTCTTGAATCTAATTCATCCATCACTGCTGTTGCTGTTGAGCCCCTTGACTGAGCTGTCTCCCAGTATCTTTGGCCACCCTCTGAAAAGGGGCCTCTATCGTAGAGAGTGGCCTCCTGGCTACTGCACCCATATCAGGGGCTTTTTCCAATCTTGCGTTGGAATCACATATTGTGGAGTATTCCTCAACTGTATCCGTTTCCCCATTTTTGGCTGGGGTCTTGGCCAAAGCAATGCAGAAGTGTGCCTCAGTTTCCCCCTTTTCAGATCGGTCTTGGCCGAAGCAATGCCAAGCTGTGCCTCAGTTTCCCCGAGGCTAACACAATCCTATCCCCTAAAGAATTTGGTTAAGGATCAGTGCTGGGATGCAGGAGGCCCAAGGTCAATTCCCTGCTCTGCCGCAGATTCACTCTGTGAACTTGCTCAAGTCATTTCACCTCTTCGGACTTCACTTTCAAAATCAGGATAACGATGCAGCTTCGGTTAGTTTCATCTATTTAGACTGCAAGCATTTCACACAGGGACGGCCCCTCACTCTGTGCCTGGGACAGTGGACCCCAATCTCGTTTACTGTGTCCATGCAGAGTCTAGCAGAACAGAACATCTCCATGACTCTCTGTGCAGCGCCCTACACAATGGCGCCCTGATCTCAGCCAGAACCTCTGGGCACTGCCACAGATACAAATAGTACAAATAATAGATTTAGAAGCTAGAAGGGATCGTTATGATCATCTGGTCACACGCATAACACAGGCTAGAATATCTTGTGGCAGAGGAACTCAGTTATCTGCACTCACGCAGAAACTGCTCTCTCAGGGGATGAGAATCAGCAGTGTGTGTCAAACCCACAGCCTTTCAATTGCTTCGAAGCTCTAAAAGGCCAACACACAATCCATTATCGCCACCAGTACAGGATGCTCACTGTACACTGAGCCAGACCCCAATGGGAGTGTCTTCATCAGTCTCCGTGCGCTCTAGATTTCACCATTAGTGTATTTCCTCTCTCAAAGATGAATCGGGGTTTGCCAAAGCCCAGAACCGTACAGTTTGAGATGGAAAAGTCCCTTTACTTTCTGAAAAGTAAACCAGACACACCCTGAGACTTATCTCCCTGCAGAAACTGACCGGGATAGCTATAGTGTAGCACACTGGAGCAGCCTCAAAGGGGTTAATGAGCATAAGCACAGTGAGGAAGTTGCTGACCAGCAACAGCTGAGCTCATAGGCTGCTCCTGGAAAGAGAAGCCTCCTAGAGAGAGAGAGCAGCTGAGCTCCCAGGGGCAGAGAGACCCCGGCCAGAACAGCATCTGAGCAAGGGGCCTCCCAGGCAGCTGGAACAGGCCCAGCTTGCTAGGGGCTGCGTGGCCAGGCAACCTGAGCAGACTTGGCATCAACCTGAAGGTAGGAAGTGGCCATGGGAAGTAGCATTGAGTGGGATGGATGGAGCTGCTTACTCCAGGGTTCCTGGGCTGGAAGAAAGCCCAAGGAGTGGGAGGCCTGGGTCCCCATGTCACCTGTGCAGGAAGGGGAGGGCACAGCTCTGCCACAAGGGAGCACAAGAACTATTGAGCCCTGGGTGGGGATGATGGCTCAGGCTTATTATTTTCTTGAGGAAGGGGCTGGGATAACTAGGACTGGGGATCTCAACTGGAGGTGTCGGGAGGTCACACCTGCCCTGCCCCTCCATATTGCTAAATGGGAAGGGATGGAGGGTCTAGTGGTTAAAGCACTAGCCTAGGACTTTGGTTCAATTCCCTGCTGTGCTACAGACTCCCTGCGTGACCTGGAGCAAGTCCCTTAGCAGCTCTATGCCTCAGTTTCCCAATCTGTGCAGTGGGGATCACAGCACTGCCCTACGTCCTGGGGCAGGGACGCGATGGTTCATATATCAAAGATTGGAAGGTACTCCATTACTATGGTGATGAGGGGCAGATAAGGATGATGTCACACACAGCTGGGAGGCTTCTACCCCAGGGGCCTGGAGAACAGCTGATGCGCTGCTGAGATTGGCAGAGCTGGGTGACTGCGGCATCGGCAATGGAGGATGCTATGCACTGGAGATTAGCTTGTCGCTGGGGTTAGAATAGGGGTTGGACATGGATTTCCCTACAACCCCCCAGGAGTACACACTCTCTTGAATGTCCCCAACACCCCCCAAACTGTTGTGAACTGGTTATATGCAGTGTTGCCAATTTAGTGATTGGAAGTTTGAATTGAAATTGAAGCATTAATGCACACTTTAAAAGCATATAAAGTATCTGATAAAATACATGAATCTGAAAAAGTATAATAGATTTTAAAAGTATGAACATAGACTAGCTTCCTTATACAGTTGTTGTGTTTTATGACAATGTCAGTGCCTTCATTTTGGTGATTTTGGCCAACCTAATCATTTCAAATGATGATTTGTAAGCAAAGTATAATTGAGCTCTCCCTGACAGCTAGTGATGAGCTAGGGGGAAAGGCTTCAGGACCAGATTGTATTTACATTCACACCTAATCTATTTAGGTATCCAGCAAACAGAGCTGCATTGCCCAAGTGATAGATTTTGGCTGGGGCTGAGTTACAAGTCACTTGAATGCGTGTGTGTGGGGGAAATGAAATGTTGTTGTTCTTATTGTATGAGTAAAGGGCAGTCGAACTGTACTTAGCCTGTGCTGATTGAGGGCATCAAGAGAGAGGGTGGGAACAGGTGTTTTGCTTGATGGTCTGCCTGAGTCACAAGTACTATTTGACTTGCCCCTCTCCATTGTTTAAAGACAGAGCTGATTAGGCTTCATAGATAGTCTTTTGTTTTGTTAAAGTGACCACTACAGCTGAAATCACTGATAAGCAGGTCTAAGTGCTTGAAGCTGCTGTGGGACAGTGTTTCTGTAGAAGAGATGGCCCAGTATGCACTAGCAGTGAAGTTCCCCCATTCAGAGCTCAGCTGAAATCACTGAGAGCTGGGTGGAATCCCAAGAGATCAACTCCCAGAGGTCACAGTGGCAGATGGCAGCAGAAGGTGATGGCGCAGGGCCATTGGCAACAGAGCAATGGAGTGAACAGTGGCACAATGAACAACAGTGGCCAGAGTGAAGAGTAAGCAGCTAGAGGAATGAGCATGATGCCTTCTTGCCCCCAACCTGGGAGGAGAACTCATGTGAAAGGACCTCTGAACTCTGAGTCTCCACTGACCATAGACAACACCAGTGAGTGTTAATGAGTCTGTTAAGAATGCTGGAGACACAACACAGTTCATGTGAACAAACATGGCTGTGGCATCCTACTTTCTATTTAAGCAAGAGATACCACACACTACAAACTGGAGGCCAACGTTAAGTGCATTGTTCCTTGTTCATCCTGAAGTTTAACACTGGTTCTGAACAAGACCAGCAAATACTCAGTCTCTTTCTGCCAGAAACTCTACTGAATGGCTAGAAGCATCTGGTGCAACAGTGTAAGACTCAACAGTTGAAGAACTTTCTCTCCACATTCATAAAATTAGCATACATGGCTGATCAATGCACCAGTGCAAATGGGTGTCAAGTATTAAGTCATTGTGTACATTATCTTGATGTCAGTGGTAGGCCAGTAGATGCATTTCTAGATGTTCAAGTTGTTATAAAAGACACATCGGCTGCATCTCAGACACCCCACATCTTAGAAAAGTTAAAGGCTTGTCAATTAGACCCCAAACAGATGGCTGCTTGTGCATTTGATGGAGCTGCAGACTTCTCTGGAAGACATGGTGGAGTACAAGCTTTGCTCAGAAAAAAATGTAACCCTGATCTCTCCTATACACACTGCAAAGGCCATCTACTCCAACTAGCCCTAGTATGAGCTGCAGACTCTTCAAAAGACATTAAAAAAGCTATAAATTTTATGTCTTCATTATAGTCTTTTTTTCAGTAAGAGTCCAAAAAGACTGACTATCTTGGAAAATATAGAAGATACACAGGGACTGACGTTAAAATTAGTCCAACCTGGGAAAACCCTCTGGCTTTCTCATGAGCGATCCTCATCTGTTGTCTTAAAATTACTCCAGCCGTTATTACTGGCTTGGGAAAGTATCTACTAAGATGGGATGGATCTAAGTAGTGAGGCTGGTGGATTGCTTTTGCGACTACGTTCAGAGAAGGCTATTGCCATTCTCTCTCTTGTAAGTCTACTGTTGAAACCACTTGGGTCATTAAACAATGCCATTCAGGCATCTGCTACAACAGTAGTAGATCTTTGTCCAGCAATAGAAGCTACATTTAGATCAATCAAAGAGCTATCCATTGAAAAAGCACTGGAAGAAGCAAAGACTTCAATCCAGAAGTTGACTTCTAGATTCTACTCAACCCTTACATAGCTTTTACAGATCCCTGTCCTATAAAACACCGACAGCTGAGTGGAGTGAGGCACTACCAGCAATGGGGCTGCCATGTGCTCAGGACAAAATAGAGAATCTGAATACAGAGTGGAATGTCATATGACGAATGAATGAAGATTTGATTTCAACTTCTTTTTTTATCATCACTAATGGCTCTTTATGCTGCTTCCTCGGATGAAAGACGTGGGAATTCATCTCTTGCTACTCCCAGTAACAACAGCTACAGTTGCATTCAAGAAGTTGATTAACAGAGTTGTGCAAAATTATAACAAGAACCCAAGAAGGATGCAGATGTCATGCTTCATAGAAGGCTTGAGTAGCCAACTTGAATTTGTGCGATGATTTTAAAACATGAGTTAAATCTAATAAAATGGTCGTGAAATATTTTTCAGTTTTTACTATGGTGTCATACAGCCCACATTCACCCTCACGGTCTCACCCCTTATCAGCTCTGACACGCACACCCCCGTAAATTCAAACACACACTCCCAATTTCAATTCCTTGGGAAAACACTGGAGGGGGGGGGAATACCATCTCTGAACTATGTAAGGCCACCGCAATGGCAGCCCAGTGGGGAAAGGGCAGTGCTAGAAGCAGCAAAGGGGAAGCACCCCATAGGGCAGAGGGAAACACATGGGGCTGACATGAGCTTTGAGGTCCCAGAGCAGAAATACAGTAAGTCTGGGGGAACTGATGCCATCCACTCCATCCCCGACCCCAATCCCACTGGATAAATTCTGATGCGTGCACACCAAGGGAGTATATCCAGATGAGGCCTGGGATTGTAATGGGGCAATACACTCTCAGGTGCCCTTCTCCCCGAGCCCCCCCTCCAACCCCTGGCTGTAACAGCCAGCTGGGTGGGGCGCTCAGACCCCCATCGCTCCAGCAGTGCCATGGGCAGAGAAAGAAATGAGACTACAAGCACAGAGATCTCCCTGTGGCTGGGACCCAGTGGGTGTGTGACAGCCGACATGCTGGGAATTGAAGTGGGGTCCGCCAGAGCTAAAAGCACAGGGCCACTACAGCTGGTGCTTGAGACCTGGAACACGTGACTCTGGACAGGCAACTGTAATATGCACTCACCGTGCCCTCTGCTGGCTGGCATCACAACTGCTCATCTACATGCCATAGCCCTTCTACTGCTGGTGGGGATTCTCCTTTCGCTCAGCAGCCTGGGCAGAAGGCTCTCAATTCCATCCCCACTGAAGAGAAGGGACACCTGGAAAGGTCTAGGGGGCAACAGCCAGGTGATACCCTGTACTGCAACAGTCAACTGTAAGGCAGCATGGCAACCATGGTCCTCAGGACTGGCCCACGGGACCTAACCCGTGAGAAACAGCTTTGTGGGACCCAAGAGATGATTCCCTCTAGGGGGTTGGGAGCTAGGGTCTTGCCCCAGGCCTGGAGCCTAGTCTGTCTCCAGCACTGAGATCCCCATGGTCCACAAAAAGAGTTAGATCGCAGGGGAAAGTGCTAGAGCAATGGGGGGAAGTTGAGATGGAAGGCTGGCCCAGTGGTTAGGGCACTGGATTTGGGGGGGCCCTGGATTCAAGTTTTAGCTTTCCCATGTGCTCCCTGGATAATCTTGGACAAATCACTTAGCCTCTCTGAGCCTCAGTTGCCTCATCTGTACAATGGGGATCACAGCACTACCCTGCCTCATGGGGAGCTGCAAGAGTCAATACACTAAAGGGTGCACAGGTGGTAGCTTCTGTCAGCTCAGTGCACTGCATCCTATGGGCTCCTTGCATCCCTCCATCCGCCCACAATTGCCTGGTGCCAACCTGCCATCCCCCTCTATTGCAGGGACACTCTGCATCCACCCAGTCCCTCTGTGTCTCCATTCTTCCATGCTAGGGACTCCCTGTGCTCCCCACTGGCCCCTTCCCCTATATCAAGGGCACCCATCTCCCCCCCATGCCAGAGGCTATCTGCACCCCTCCATTCCCCTTTTATCCAATATCAGGTTCCCCCAATCTCCACCCCACCAGGGATCCCAGGTACCCCTGTAGAGGGGTTGCTCACCAGCCAGTGAGTGTGGCTGGAGCAGCCTCTTCAGCTCCAGCACCGTCTGGCCACAATCACTGTTAGGCCCGAGTGGTCCCTTTCCATGCCTCAGCCCTCTGGCCAGGTCCCTTCCGGCCCCATTCCTTCAGGTGAGGGGAATCAGTCCCGGAAGAGTGGACAACTCTCTACCAGGAGTCTAGCTCAGTTGGACTTGCTGGTCAGTGCTCACAGCATGAAGCAGGAGGACTGAAGCCCTGACAAAAATCATGGAGTCAGTGAGGCTACAGGACCTACCCTGGACGAAGAGTCAGACCCCTTAAGGGTCTAACACACTGAAGGGGTTCCTCCAAGAAACTTATTAAAAGACGCAATGGAGCACCAATCCTGTGGGTCCATGGTCGTTAGTGTTAGCAGTGGGACACTGAATGCATCAGTAGTGTTTTGCAATACGTGACTTGCTGAAGTAAAAAACAAGGTTAGTCAAAGGAAAAAGCAAGAAAATGGCATATAACCATCTCCCTAAGAAGGACATCATAAACCTGTGTGGGGCGAGAGGGTATTGGGAAGCTCAGCAAGGAGCAACTGATTGTATAGCTGGAGAAGGATGATTGGACCAAGAACCAGAATCCAGACCCAGCTGAAGTTCCAAGGGAACGATATAGATGCCGACATCACTGCCTTTGAGAATACTTCTGATTTGAACCAGGATGACTCTGCTGACCAGCTTCAATGTTTTACCCCCTAACTTGGTACCCAGAGTACAATCCAGACTTGTGAGTAGCTGCCTTCTAACCTGGGGTGCCCTGTGCTGCCCTTTCCTGGCCAATACACATTCTTATAAAGTCCATCATTTTATTAACAGAAATGATATGCATCCCGCCTGCTGTCCCAGATGGAGGTTCTCAAACACTTCCGTTTAAACACACTGGATTAGATAAAACAAGTTTATTAGCTACAGAGAGAGAACTTGCAAGTGAATACATAATGAGGCATAAAAGTCAGAAAAGGTTACAAGAAAAGTAAAGATAAAACACAACTAAAGCCTCACTGAATAAACTATGTTAAATTCACAGCAAAATTTCTCTCACCACATATTCTCAACAGTCTGACAGGCCAAACATCCAAAGCCAGGCCCCCTTCTTCTGTGTAATGGCTGCTTACTTTGTTCCTTCTGGTGCAGCAAATCGATGGACAGAGTGAAAGGAAGGAGAAGGAGTCCCTTGGGGTGTCTGCCCCTTTTTTTATAGTCTTGTCCCCATGTTGAGATGCATTATCAGCTGGGAACAGGCGACAGGCAGCCTGTGTGGAGTGGAACCCCAGGCTGGTTCTTTGCTAAGATGCAGGTTTTTGGTTTGGGGGTTGGGTTTTTTGTTTGTTTGTTTTGGGGGTTTTTGCCCCTTCTCCCTTTCCTGCCAAAGAATGGCCATTTAGCAGATAATGGCCCTGCTTGTTGACACCAGGCTGAGGTGTCAGTTTGCCCTTCCTCTCTGAGGAACTCGTCTGGCCACTCCCCAGACATTTCTGGAAAACCTACTTCTAATCATGATCTCTGCTTATGTTAGAACTTCCCACACAATGCGGCTATGTATATTTTGCCATGATATTACTGCTCAGCTAATTATGAGTTTTTTTCACTGATACCTCCCAAGGCATACCTAGTACAATAGGGTGTGGACACAGGGGTGCAGGCTGTCTCACTCAGTCCCAAAGCAATACCCTACTGCTTAAGTCTGAAATGACATCTGAGGCTTACAGGAAAAGGTTTGGAGTGTGTGCGAAAGATCAAGGTTGTGACACATAGGGAAGCCACCACCCTGATGGGAGAATGGTGATGGGGCAAGGATGCAGGTGTCATGACACTGGAGGATTTGGGGAACAATTCTGTAAGATACTTCCCCACAAGCCTGAAATATGGTTATCAGACAGAAAGCCTAAGGCTGAGTGGGAGCAGAAAGTTAATGGGAAGACATTCATGGGCTGGAGGGACTGTGGGACAAAGAGAACCCTCGCTGCTGAAACTCCATCAAATCCTGAAAGGCAGGACAACCTGACGTAAGGTTTCAAATGGGAAGCCATTGACCCTACCTATAGCTGAGATCCCTGGGCAGACACAGGAAGGATCGGGGTGGCTGGTCTCCAAGATATCAGCTTTGATTCTTGGGAATGAATGTGTCACTTTAAGACAAAATTCAGCCCCTATTGCTGGACCAGCCCAGGGTTTGAACCAAACAGACCAGAGGTGTTAGCGAGAAGGAGGAAAGTTTGTTAATGTCAGGAGACCTGTCTGTCTGTCTGTCTGTAAGCAGAGAGCTGTATCCAAGTGGGGCAGAGGAATGCACCCATCCATCTCTTCACAGCAGATGTGAGTCAAATGGGCTCAAGCACAACTTGCCTGAGGCCTGCTGCTGTGACCAAGGGAGCCAGCCTGGGGAAGTAGAGGCCGAACTGGGTCCGGTGGTGGCTGAGGCCCTAGCTGAGCATGGGAGGACATGGGCAGGGCAGGATGACTGCCAGATACGTTTGTCCTGTTCAGGGTGGGACAAGCCCCAGGGAAGGGTAACACAGCTGGACAGCGGCTACTGAACATGGACGCAACTTATCAGGGCATAGCCATGGAACTGATGGGTTCTCCTACCCAAGAGAGCCTGAATCACAGCCCATCGGGGCAGGGGGCCCTAAGACAGGACTCTGTCCTGAAGCTGAGGGCAACAAGTTGACCCCATCAGCAGAAATGTGTTCCCAGCATATGCATAGCCCTGGCATTGAGACACCGCTCCAGAGGGGGTCTGCCAGTGTGGGGCTCCCCCTAGAATCCATACCTAAGCACCCCTGGGACACCAGCGCCCCAGAGATATGGCTCGGTTAAGACAAACCTTGCAGGGGAACAAACCTACACTGAACCACCAGATGCTCACGAGGTCACTTCCTAGCCAACTTAGGGGTCAGGACACCCCTGGCTGCAGCCAGGATGGCTGACCCATGAAGGAATGTGGGTTCCTTCCCCTCATCTTTCCCTAGAAGAAGACAGGGAGGAGGTAGCAGCTGGACTCAGTTTCAAACCCAAAGGTTCTTGAGTGGCCAAAGGGCTGGGGGCCACATGAAAACTTCCCATGTACACTCTGCCCATGTCATCAAACAGACCAGCCCGAAGGGAGGGCATGAAACTGCTCTGCTCGGTGCTGTGAAAACTGTACTCTTGGTTAGAAACTGTGCTGTACGCATCTCACAAGCGCCAGGTAGAACTGCTGCCATGGAAATGGGCACTACGCTGGGGTGTCTTCGAATAACCATGGTGGACTCGAACCTCCCAGGTCAGACGATAAAGCAGCCCTGCTCAGTTCGGCCCCCAAGGGAGAAGAGCTGTGATGAAGTGGGAATCTTCTGTAATATTTTTATGAATCTTGTGTGCCTCGGTTTCCCTCTGTACTCTGCGTTGCTAGCCAGTTTGGGAGTGGAGAGTTAAATCTGCTCTTGGGGGGCAGGAAAGGGTGTGTGTGTGAGAGAGACCTTTCTGACTAGGCTCCAGTGAATAGGGTCATCAGGGAACTGGTTGAAACTGACCCAGCTCAAGAGAGGGTCCTGAGGGACAATGGGAAGCCCTAAGGACTGGACACTGGACAGCAGGCAGGACTGTGAATTCTGTATGGCCTTGCCTGGAGCCAAAGGATTGGGAGGTGACCAGTGGAGGACCAAGAGTAGGCTTCTGGAAGAATTGGCCAGACTAAGGACACGAGAGAGAGAGTGCCTGAGATGGAATCCACTACATTGAGGCAGGTGGGTTGCTTGGGCTTGGCCAGAAGGATTATGCTTTAACCTTCCTTTCTCTGGGCTACCCTCAGGACTTGGAAAGCTGTGTGCCAGGGGACTAACCCACCCTGCTCTGGTTGGAAAAGCTGCCCTGTGTTACTGCAGACTCCGGCTGGAGTGCATCAGAGTTACACATCCTTAAGAGGACGTCTGGCTCAGTTGGCCTCACTGGCCAGAGCTCATCACATGAGGCAGGAAGACTGGAACCCAGAGACAAGTGAGGTTGTGTGGCCAGCCCTGGAGGAAGAGCGGGACCCCCTTGGGGGCCTGATCCACTGAGAGGAATGCCCCAAAGCAGTGGTTCCCAACATTTTTCTCTGCCGTGGCATACCTTGATAACATCATGTGACTCCCATAACGTCAAGTTCATATGACCGTGGTGTAACATTGCATCTATCATAGGTCACTCTTAATTTTGACTCATGAATATTCAGGAACCAATCCAGAATGAGGCTAGTAGGATTAAAATCAAAACAAACACTTCAGCTAGTGTTAGATCGCGATCTGTTGTTTGTGCCAGAATAATGTTTGGCGATGACAAGCAATTAATAGTTAAGCATTTCTGCTCATTCCCAAAATAGTCTTCCCAAGTGCATGTCACTTTCTCCACTGTTTTTAAATATGATATAAATGCTTATAATGCCGTTCCAGGTCTGGCTCATTCCAGCTATTACCGTAAGTCAAATGTAAATTTAAAACTTAGGCTTGAAATCTATGTCTTTTTTTATGTGCATCATCATCAAAGGCTCGTTGCAGCACATTGCATTCATCAGGGCACCGTCCGTGTTTACTTTTTCTCCCTTAGCCTCACTCTGGGGAATGGAATGTGAGCTGTGCATAGTATTTGAAAGGGGCCTCGCACAGACTGCCATCCAGCTCCAACGCTCATTAGAATACAAGGGAAGGTCTTTTGTTCTCACATGTAGTTTTTCAAAAAATTCCACAGCCCAGCTGCCAGCACAGCAGTGTGCCATGGCACACCGGTCGGGAAACACTGCTCCAAGGGACTGTGGAAAAGCCAGGGTATAACGCCGACCCTGTGGATCCGTGACAGAGGACAAATGGAAACAGCACCACTGTTAATGCCCTGTCACTGCCAGGCATTTTAGCAGAGCCATTCAGCGAACAAGGGGATGGGGTGGAGCTGGAGTAGTGAAGGGTTGGGTGGTCTCCCCCACTCCAGTCTAGCCACTGGTGGGGAGGGGGGATTTCCCTGACTTGGGGCAGGAGCAGGAACGTGGGTACTTAGGGCAGCTCATGGGCTGGGCTGGAGGCGGAGACCAGCACAGGACAGCAGCAAAGGCGAGCTGCGGGGACAGTCTGATTGGGAGTGAGGGGAGATATCTGGGATCCCAGCTGAGGAGCAAGGCCTGGCCTAGTCAGAGCCTTAGCGGCCCCCAAAGGAGTTGCCAACTGGGCATTCAGGCCCCACCCCCTGGCAACGTAGTGTGAGGGAGAGGGGCCAGCAGAGGGGCAGGCAGACCCAGAGGGAGGGGTCTTCTTAGAAAGGCCCATAAGGGAGTTGCGAGGGAACTTCCTGCTGGTGAAGAAGGGGGGTCACCAGCTGTCAAGAAGCGGAGATCCAGTTGGAGCTGCTTGGTCTCCCTGGAGGCTGGAATGGCGACAGCAATGGGGGGTGAGGGCTCCCCTCCCCTAGGCCTTGTTAGCGGGAGGACAACATCATCACAAACTCTGAGAGAGACACAACGTGGGATCTGGAGTGAGTGAATACCAGTGCCTCCCTCTGCACATCCGGCACAACACAGCCTGACAGCACTGTTCTGTGCTGCCCCCCCCGCCCCCCTGCATCCCACTCCACCCCTGTCACAAACAGATAGTTAAGGGTTAATGCCTCTTTTACCTGTAAAGGATTAAGAAGCTCGGTAAACCTGGCTGACACTTGACCAGAGGACCAATAAGGGGACAAGATACTTTCAAATCTTGGTGGAGGGAAGTCTTTTGTTTGTGCTCTTTGTTTTGGGGGTTGTTCGCTCTTGGGACTAAGAGGAACCAGACGTCAATCCAGGCTCTGCAAATCTTTCTGAATCAGTCTCTCATGTTTCAAACTTGTAAGTAACAGCCAGGCAAGGCGTGTTAGTCTTATTTTTGTTTTCTCAACTTGTAAATGTTCCTTATGCTGAGAGGATTTTACCTCTGTTTCCTGTAACTTTGAACCTAAGGCTAGAGGGAGTTCCTCTGGGCTATATAAATCTAATTACCCTGTAAAGTATTTTCCATCTTAATTTTACAAAAATAATTTTTACCTTTCTTTCTTTAATTAAAAGCTTTCTTTTTTTAAATCTGATTGATTTTTCCTTGTTTTAAGATCCAAGGGGATTGGATCTGGACTCACCAAAAATTGGTGGGGGAAAGGAGGCGGGGATGGTTAAATTCTCCTTGTGTTAAGATCCAAGGGGTTGGATCAGTGTTCACTAGGGACTTGGTGAAAAACCCTCTCAAGGCTGCCCAGGGAGGGGAAGGTTTTGGGAGGACAGGAAGTGTTCCAAACACTAAAATTTCTGGATGGTGGCAGTGTTACCAGATCTAAGCTACTAATTAAGCTTAGAAGTGTCCATGCAGGTTCCCACATCTGTACCCTAAAGTTCAAAGTGGGGGAGGAACCTTGACAACCCCCTGGACTGTACCCCCAGCCACAGCTCCCTCTACCAGGCTTCAGGATGCTGCAGCCCACCCCAAGCAAGTGGAGCTTCCGCAGCAGGGGGCACGGGGCTGCAGAGGGGCTGTGGAGAGCAGGGTGAGGGCTTAGAACAACCAAAGGGCAGGAATCATGCCCCTGGGAGGCAGGATGCTGGGGGAGATTGTCCCCTCCACCCCTCAGCCATCACTGCCCCTCCTCTCATCTGCCGCTCCCCAGTCCTAGCTCTGGCTCCCTCCCCTGCTCCAGCCAATCCCACAGCAGGTAGCTCTGCCCCAGGCACCACCCACCCCAACCCTGTGAAAAAACAGCCCTCCTGGGGCTGCAGAAAGTGGGGCTGAGCCTCACTCTGTTCAGGAGGAGGTCGGGGGTGGCTCTTTAGCTCAGGCACTAGACCCTATAGCTCTGAGTTAAGGGCCCAGCACACAACTAAACACAAGGGGGAGAGCACAGACAGGACTGGGGGTGGGGGGGTGTCACAGGAAGACACTGGCAGGGAGAGAAGGGAGAGGTCTCTGCAGGAATGAGTTCTTGCTGCGGGGGCAGAGGAGGTATCCCCAGGGCTCAGTGTGGAGGGAATTGGGGGGTTTCTGGCACCAGTGGGTGGGAGGCAGGTTCCCAAAGGCCAGTGCAGTCAGTGGTGGGAGGGGAGTCCCTGGGGTCAATGGGGCTCGGGCTGCAGAGCATCTCTCACCGTCAAAGTCCACATGGCCATCCCCATTGAGGTCAACATCACGCAGGATCTCCTCCACCTCCGGCAGCGGGACCGGCTCCCCCAACAGGGCCAGGAGGGCATCCTTCAGCTCTGTGCTGCTGATCTCCCCGTCCCCGTTCCTGTCCAACTGAGGGGGGGCAGGGAGGAAGAGAACAGGGTGAGTGTGGAATGGCCCAGCTGGATGGGTACCAGCCACATCCCCGCCCTGCTTCCCCTCCTTCTTCCTACACCCTCATACCTCACGGAAGGCAATCTTGAGCTCACGCACCCCCACCATGTGGGCCGTCTCCTCACGCAGCTTTGGGCCCATCATCTCCACAAAGTCCTCAAAGTCCACTCGCCCACCCACTGCGGGAGAGACACGGAGATCAGTGCCCAGCCCCGGCAATAGGGAGGGGTCCCATGGAGGGAAGTCATGTGAGGGGAGGGGAGTCTCTCTGAGACAGAGGCAGGGTCCCATGGGGAGAGCAGTGAGGGGGGAGGGGGTCTCTCCGGGGCCGAGGTGGAGTGCCACGGGCAGGGCAGGCTCTAGGTTTTTTGCAGCCCCAGCCCTGGGCTCCTCCCCCCCACCCCGCACTCCCCTGCCACCCCAGCCCTGGGCTCTCCCCCCACCTGCACCTTTCTGCCGCCCAACCCTGGGTCACTGGTAACTCACTACCAAGGTGGGACATCAGCATCCCACTCATGACAGTAGCAGAGGCAGAGGCTGCATCCACCGGACTCCTTCCCGGTGCCCAGGGGGGCCCTGACTCCACACACTCCCCCCTCACCTCCAGCCTGTCCGGTGCTGGCAGGGTCGGGGTAAGCATCAGGGCTCCCGGGCCACACCTCAGCCCAGGGTCCTTCCAGCTGGGAATCTTGCTTCCAAGTCCAGCCTGGAATTGGGAGGGCAGAGTCAGGGAGACCGCATCAGCAGGGGGCTGAGGAGCCAGGGCAGGGCAGGCTCAGAGGGAGCAGCTGGCGGGGAACGGAGCCCTGGAGAGCGGAACGTGGCCCTCGCACAGCAGCGCCCCAGGCATCGGTCCCCTCTATGACCCCGCTGCTGTTCCTGGTCACCCTGCCACAGCCCCTGGGTGGCTCGCAGGGCCGTCCTTAGGATTTATGGTGCCCTAGGCGAGATTATTAAACTGGTGCCCCTGTGCCTGTCTTGCTCTTAGAAACACAAACATAAGCTTACAGTATTGGAAAACTTGGCAACAGAGCATGTGTCTGAAACCAGTGGTTTCACTTATGAGAGCACACCTGTAATGCTGCATGACTAGCACTAAAGTAGCTAGAGAAATGTCTGATCTGGACACGAACTGATGCAATAACATAATTTTTATACATTGTAACATTTTATTGTAATGTATATGAAGGAGTATTGAAACAAGATTATGTTTTGAAGTTAAAGCAATCTGTCTGGCTTTTTTGGCTCCAATCAAGTAATAATGGTCATATATGGACCAGACAAAGTGAGTGCCCACAGGCGCCATGCGTGCCCAAGGGTGTCTCAGTGCACCGCATACTGGCCAGAGGAAACGAGCATCTGCACATGTCGCGAATTCGCGGATTTTGGCGCCAGTTGCTCTGGATGACATCGCTTCCACCGGAATTTCGGCTGCATTCGCGGCATGTTCGTCATGTCCGATCCCAAGGTGGGGACATCGCTAGGTTTGTGCACTTGTCATTAGTTCTCTTGCTTTCCTATTCATTGATTTGAATGTCGCCTCCTCACCTTTACGACTGAGGTCGAATGGAACCCCAATGGCCGGCGGGTGAAGTGGCTCAGTCTGAGTCTCAAGCGCCGGCCTGACTCAGCGCCTGTCTGCCCACGGCGTTGGTTCCTTGGGGGTTCTCGCATGCCAGCAGCGGGTGCGTGGGTGCTGACTGACTCCGGTGGCAATGGGGCAGCACGGAATCCCAGAGCAGCGAGTGGGCTGAGCCATCGACCCACACACTGCGTTAGCATCAAATTCAGCTCAGGCCACCTTTGACGTGTGCCGTAGTGCAACCCTAGCTCTATACACTAGTAGGATGGTATGAATTACATTGTTCGGAGGGCTTATTTA
This sequence comes from Chelonoidis abingdonii, assembly GCF_003597395.2. Taxonomy (NCBI): domain Eukaryota; kingdom Metazoa; phylum Chordata; order Testudines; family Testudinidae; genus Chelonoidis; species Chelonoidis abingdonii. The sequence continues at coordinate 29,441,775 of NC_133772.1, read as the reverse complement.
GCAGTAAACAGACTTACCTAGGAAAAGTCAGTCAACATTTTGTTCGTCTCTGGAATGAAAACTGCGCCACCTCATTCCCATACCAACTGTCAAATAATTGTCAACGAGCTCATTTGCTGTGGTTTGGGCGTAAGCATATGATTTTTTATAAATATAATATATGAGAAACTGAATGCAGGTTCTTAGCAGACATTTTGGCAAACAATTTGCTCAATGCACATCAAAAATGGCAACACAGTACGTGGCTTTCACTACTTGAGCTACCCCCGCAGCTGCGGTTCAACAGCTGCAGAGAGGAGACGATGGTGGAAACTGCAGGCCCCAAACCAATGATGAAAAAATCGGTGGTGCAGCGATGGCAACAGCAGCCAGCAACACGAACGGTCTGACTACACGCCACAATGACCCCAGCGCGGCCAGTCATGCCAGCATACTCCCCAGCCACTGGGTGATGTTAGCAACCATCTGATTCCACGGGACAGTCAAGCTCATCCCGCCCTTTTGCAGTCTCCCTGGATGAGATGGCTCACTGCCGAGTTCGGGAGAGCATTGCGCCCCAGCATAGTACCAAGCTCCAGATGTCCTGATTTTATAGGCCAGGTCTCGTATTTGGTCTGTCTTATTATAGGCACAATACCCCCACGGGATGGCCGATAGCAAGTTTGAAAATAGGACGGAGGTGGCAATAGAGCCGATATAAAGAAAGACCCAAATTGGGACTGTCCCATAAACAGTGGACTTCTGTCCCTACCCCAACCCTGTCTGATTTTTCGCAACATGCTATCTGTGCTATCCCCAGCCAGCCGTGTGTGACGCTTCCAATCCATGGCTGCCTAGTGAGGAAAGTGAGTTCTTTCACTGTCATCCTCAGGAGTAAGCAGCCGGCCTCACCTCCCCTCAGCACCACCCAAAGCCCTGACAGCCTCACGGCCAGGGGAAAGAGTATATCAAGAGTGCAGCTTAAAGCGGCAGGTTGTAATTTGTGTTGGGTTGTCCAAATGGTTGCCCGCCCACTTCCGCTGTCGCCCTGTAAGCCGATATAAATGAAGTACAATGCTCGTCGGCACAAAGATTTTACAAGGTCAATTAAAGTGGAAAGTCAGAACAGCACTTGCCCTGCTTCAATATCGTTATTATTTTTGTGCACTTGTTTGAAAAGTGGGAAGTTTCTTATGTTTCTTGAATACTGGGTGCCTTCCAGTTTCCGGCAAGGGCAATTGAAGGTGCTGGGACAAAGAGCTCAGAGAATCACGAAGAGCACAAGGTAGAGGAGCGATAGTTCGTTGAGCTGCTGGGGAATGAAAGCCGACTTGGGTCTAGAGCTCCCCAGCTCCAGATGGACCTGAGGACGTGTCCTGTATTTCTATACTACAAGCTTTGTTGATGTGACTGTATCTAATAACCTGTTTTGGGCTGGCTTAGGTCAGTCTGACTGGCGATATGTGCGTGCAAGCACCTTCTGGTTGCGCCAGGAACCTGCTGGCACACTCGCTGCGGAGAGAGGTGTTGCACAGTGTGGAGGCATGGTGATCGCTAGTCAGACCAGTAAGTTGTAAGCAGGTTGGTGTGGTTGTGTGTGGAGCAGTTGGCAGAGTGGCAGGAGGCTCCCCCGTGTTGTGCTGGTTGTATGGGGGTAGTTCCAAAGGCATGCCCCCCCCCGACGCATCCCTTCCACCATGCCCGTGAGTCCAAGAGAGGCAGTGTGCGAGGTCCTCCTCGTTCCTTTTTCTTTGCTTTGTCTTTTCAGGCATTGGAGGCCACTGATCTCTTGTTCTCACAACTTGTTGGATTTGCGGAGAGGTGGCCCAGGCCATCAGTTGCCCGGAGCGAGTCGGCCCTCTTCTTGTGCAGAGGGATCACACTGGCCTCCGGCTCTACAAAATACCCCTTATGCCCCGGCGTCGTTGAGATGTAGGACTGAGGCCCACCGTAGTCAGGAAACATTAAGACATTCCACTTTGTAAACGTATACTTTAGGTGTAGAATAATCAAGATTGTGAGGAACACAGAAATACTCCGAATGCCAATTTAAGTTGCACCGTTGTTCCCCTAAGGAGGCTTGGATGGGGCTATGGGGATGAGGGGTTCTCACTCACAGGGGTGCTCAGGGTTGGGGGCGGCTCTGGGTGGGTAGGGCTGGGTGGAACTTGGGTGCAGCAGGCTGCCCGGGAGTGCCAGAGAGGTTCCCCCTTCTTACTGGCAGAAGCGTCCAGGAGACCCTCTCTCCCCCCACCATGGACATCATCTCTGAACCAGTGCATGCACATGTCCTAGGGATTCTCAGGTCCGAAGCCACTCGCCATCCCTATATGGGTCAGGCAGGGGTTGCCATTCTGTGTGCCTCCCCACCCTGCTGTATGCCATCGGGGCTAGTCGGGGGCGTGGAAGAGAGCTCCACAGTCGTGTGCCCCTCCTTCCCCTCCTCTCTCCCTCTTCCCCTCCCCCGGTGCTCCTACCTGCCACTGATCTCTATAGCCTTAGGCAAAAGCAGCATAAACAAAGGGAGAGACACTGGCTGTTTTCTTTCAGGCAGGGAAGCTCCTAGCGGGGGGCAGGGGAGAAACCCCAGCTCCAAATATTGATGGAGCACAATCCCCAGCTTTGAATATTCCTGGTGCTTGAGCACCGGCTCAAGCCCATATAAGCTTCCACCCCTGCAGGTGAGTTCCTTCTCCCAGCCCTTCCCAGCAGCCAATCCCCTCCCTCAGACTGTGCTGCATTCAGCTCTCTCTAGGACCCAGCAGCTTTGCTCTTAAATGCTCCACTGCTTCCCGTCTGGTGCCCCCAGACCTTTTGGTGCCCTAGGCGGCTGCCTATTTTGCCTATGGCTAAGGACAGCCGTGGTGGCTCGGGCCTCTTCGCCCGGCCCTAGCTGAAGCGCTGAGGGGTGCCTGCAAGCAGCCTGCAGGTGAGAACCATTGATCTTAGCCAAAAGGCCGACTATTAGTCTGGCCCTTCCAGTAGGGTAGGGCTCAGCCCAGCACTGCATATTGCACATGGGGTCTAGCCAGCCTCCCGTGCCTTGCAGTCTGCTCTGCTCTCATCATGCCCATGGATTCCTGGCTGGAGGCCCCAGAGGATTCTAGATCTGTGCCCATGGGATCCCTTACTCTGCAGATGCCAGATAAGGTCACCTTACTATCTCATGTGGCAGCTACCCTCTCTCCTGAGCTTAGCATATTCCCCTCTGAGCTACAGTGATAAGGGGAAACCACCAACAGACAGAGCCAGGGTGTTGTGGGGCTGCTTCCTCTTGCACATCTGATAAACCCCACTGGCACTTGTTCTGGGTGGCTGATAAGCTGTTCACTGCCCCGGTGATCTGGCCTTAACAGATCTTGGCTTTTTCTGTTGAGCAGGGCCGGCTCTAGGTTTTTGGCCGCCCCAAGAAAAAAAAAATTTGGCTGCCCCCCACCCCAGCCCTGGGCTCCCCCCCTGCACCCTCCTGCTGCCCCAGTCCTGGGCTATTTCCCTCACACCCGCACCCCCTGCTGCCCCAGCCCTGGGTCACTGGTAACTCGCTCCCAGGGCGGGTCATCAGCATCCCAATCATGACACTAGCACAGGCAGAGGCTGCATCCACCCAACTCCTTCCCGGCGTCCAGGGGGGCCCTGACTCCACCCACTTCCCCCTCGCCTCCAGCCTGTCCGGTGCTGGCAGAGTCAGGGTAAGCACTAGGGCTCCCAGGCCACGCCTCAGCTCAGGGTCCCTCTAGCCGGGACTCCTGCCCCCAGAACCAGCTGGGAATTGGGAGGGCAGAGCCTGGGAGACGGCACCAGCAGGGGGCTGAGGAGCCAGGGCAGGGCAGCCTCAGAGGGAGCGGCAGGCGGGGAACGGAGCCCCAGAGAGCGGGACGTGGGCCTTGCACGGCAGCGCCCCAGGCATCGGTCCCCTCTATGGCCCCGCTGCTGCTCCTGGCCACCCTGCCACGGGCCCTGGGTGGCTCGGACCGCTTTGTCCAGCCCCAGCTGAGGCGTTGGGGGGCGGCCCAAGCCCAAATGTCCCGTGCTCCATGTGTCAGAGCCTGTTGGATGGCTTGGCCATGGCCGGCGGCACAAACCACAGTGGCCCCAGGGCACCCCCGTGCATGACTCGCTGCTGCTGCTGGACCCCAGTCCTGGGCCAGTTTTGGCCACCCGCTGAGGCTCTTCCACCTGGACTTCCACGTCAGTTTGGGGGCCAGGACAATGTCTACCTGGGTGAGCACCTGCAGGGACACCCCTAAACACACAAACAAAACAAAACAAAACAAAAACAAACAAACAAAAAAAGATGGCCCAAATGCCGCCCCTGCAAATGTGCAGTCCCAAGCAGCTGCTTGCTTTGCTGGTGCATAGAGCCGGTCCTGGCCACGGGGGGAGCAGTGTGAGGGGCAGGGGGGATCTCTCTGGGGCCGAGGTTGGGTGCCATGGGGGGGAGCAGTGTGAGGAAGGGGGTCTCTCTGGGGCAGGGGCAGGTCCCATGGGGGGAGCAGTGTGATGGGAAGGGATTTGTGTGGAGCAGAGGCAGATTCCCCAGGGGGAGCAGTGTGTGGTGAGTGGAATCTCTCTGGAGCAGAGGCAGAGGCAGGTCCCACAGGGGGAGCAGTGTGAGGGGAGTGGGGTCTCTCTGGAGCAAGGGCAGAGGCAGGTCCCACAGGGAGAGAAGTGTGAGGGGAGTGGGGTCTCTCTAGAGATGGGGCAGAGGCAGGTCCCACAGGGGGGAGCAGTGAGGAGGGGTCTCATGGATGGGTGGGATGCTATGCGGAGAGGGACCCCTGAAGGTACAGCCATTCCCCACACTCACTCCTCATCTTGATGTGCTGGGAGATCTCGATGAGTTCCATCTCGGTGGGCATGTAGCCCATGGTGCGCATGCAGGCGCCCAGGTCCTTGTAGCTCACAAAGCCATCTTGGTCTGTGTCGAACTCCTTGAAGGCATTCAGCAGCTCTGCCAAGGAGAAAAGCCAAAGCCGCTCTCAGCACTGGGGCTCCAGCAAACCCGGCCACAGTGGGGTGAGGACTGGTTCAGAACCACCCCAAATTGGCCGTAAGTGTGTGAGGGGTGACCCCTTCTTTGGCTGCTGCACTGATTCCACCCAGTGTCCATGACCCTGACACCAGGACCCCCAGGGATGCACGGTGAGGGTTTCCACCACTAGCCGTGGTACGAGCCAGGGCGCCCCCTAGTTGTCATTCTAATCATAAAGTGGACAATGCCAGGTGAGCTCTGCTCCCTTGAATCTTCTGGTGCAGGCTGAGCGTGCCTGGGTTTGCACAGATACATTCTAACCCGGGACAGGGTCACAACTGGGAGAGTCTAAAAATAAATCCAGCCCCACCTCCCCGGGCAGCAGGCACTGTGCCCTTCTTTGTGTCCCTGGTCTTCGACCCTCAGGGGGCTGGGCATGGCTGAGAGACAGGCACAATCCATTGCCCCACCTCTGAGAGGGCAAACAGACATGACCAGGCCCAATGCCCCCCTGCCAGAGGCGGCCCCCAACTCCTAGTCGAGAGCCCCGCACCCACCAGGGCTCCTGCCAACTCACCATCCAGTTCTACTGGGGACAGGTCCCGCTCCTGGGGGCAGAAACAATGGCAGGCAGTTAGACCCCAGGAACATGGGCCCCTGGACCCCCTTAGATAGGCTGGCCCAGTATGGAACTTGTTCTAGGGAAACCCTCCCCACAAAACCCACCCCTAGGAGCCATGCAGGCAGGGCAAGCGGAGTCAAGAGCCAGGGCGGGCAACAGCAGGAAAGCGCTAAATAGGGATGCTGGGAGCTCAGTGCGAATGCCTCCACCTGCTGCCCTTTGTAACTGAATCCCCATCCGCTTCCCCACTAAGATGCCAGCCCTGAACAGCAGAGCCACATGCCTCCAGCCTCATAGCACAAGGAGTGCCCCATGCCAGCCTGCCTCAGCCAACTGGCCCCCCACTGCCCAGTGTCTGAACCTGTCTGTGCCCCAGCCTGTGTTCCATTTGCTGCCCCCTGAGCCAGGGGAGGGCCAGATCAGAGACAGTGCCCCCTAGAGGATTTTGGGCTGGGCAGTGATATTTTATTGGGGAAATGTGGGGAGGGGTCTCATCTCTCTGAGCGCACACCTCATTATAGAGAGGAGTGATGTGAAGGGGACAGCAGGGGAGGGAGAGCACGGGAGATGCTGTCAGGGTGTCAACTTCAGTTAGAAGTCACAGAAGTGGGTGAGAAATCCCAGCCAAAATTAACCTGCTGAAACCGGGATTAAGGAGATTGTGGGCAAAGCTGTGATCTCCAGCCCCAGCCTGGCTCAATGGCCTGCTCCCAATGTCCCCCACTCCACTCACACTCCAGCCCTCCAATGATTCCCGTTCAACCCCTACCCCACTCCCCCCAGCAGGGCTCTGTTCCTCCCTCCATCCCCTGATGGCACCTAGTCCCACTCCCCTGGAGGGGGCTACCTGCTCCTTCATCTCTGACTGGACCCAGCACTGGCCGCCCCATGCCCAGGGACAATGGGATTGGCAGGCTCCCAGCAGGGAGCTGAGAAGGGGCTAATTATACCAGCTAATCGAGGTCACAGGGTGCAGGCAGCAGGACCATTGTTAAGCCCCATGCATGCCATGCCATGCTGCAGCCCACTAAGCCACCAGGGCAGAGAAGGACCCGGAAGACTGGGCTCCAACACTCCAAGCTCTTGGCCCCAGGAAATAATGGGCACCAGTGGGGCTTCCCCATTTCCCATCTGGGAGTGGGGACCACTGACCCACCAAGGACTGCAGTGCGCCATTCTTCCCCGCTCCTTGGGCCTTCCGAGCCTGCCCAGTGCCTCCACTCTCTAGAGGAGCCTCGGGGCAGGGTGCCTGCACTCCAGCACCGTTCTGGGCATTAGAGAGCTGTACCCGCTGCACAGACACCCTGCCCAGCTGCCTCCATCCCACCCTAGCATGCCCCCACCATGATCATTCCCACCCAGCCATGGCCTGCCCACCCCACCCACACAATCCAGCTAGTCATGCCCCAACCCACCCCCAAGTACCCCCAACCAACACCATCCAACCAGCCATTCCTCCCTGCTGCAGCTGCCCCTCCTCTCCCAGCCCACACCCACACAGCACCCCCCCACCTCACGCCCACCCCTTCTCTCACCACTGCCTTGTCCTCTCCATTCCCGCACTCCCCTGGCACCTTTTTGCCCATCCTTCCCCCTCTTCATAGTCACAATCCACCCTCCTCCCCTAGCACCCAGCCCCCCCGGCAATCCATCTGCTCCTCCTGCCCCCACACACCCATACCCCACCACCGCATCTGTATCTCTGCTCCTACCCCTGTGCCTCCATGCCCTGCCCTATCCCACCACCATGTCCTCATCCCACTCTGCCCCCCACACCCCAGGCCAGCGCACCCTGCCGAAGACAGTGTTGAGGAAGGGCGAGTAGGCCTTGGTGGCGTCGGCATAGGCGTCAGCGTGATGCTTCTTGCCGTGCTTGCGCCCGTGGCTGGAGTGGGAGCTGCGGCGTGACTCGGAGCTGGGGCTCTTGCTGGCTATGGGCTCCTCTTCCTCCTTAGGGGGTACCTGCCCCCCCTTATTTGAGTCCTGAACCTCTTTGCGTGTCTCCGACTTGACCTCGTTGGACCGCTTGTGGGGCATGGGGCTGGGCACCGGGGCACGGCAGCCGGCTCTGAGACAGGCAGCTCCAGGACAGGCACAGAGCAAGGGCACAGGAGGGCAGGGCCTTAAGAAGAAGTCAGAGAAATCCTCTTATTTCCCCACCTCCACCACCAGGAGCACCAGGGCTGGGGGGCAAAGCCAATTAGCTGGGATTACAGGCGGGAAACTGGCAGCTCAGCTGCTCCAGCACCAGCCCCACTGGTACAGATCACTGCCTCCCACCACTGCCCCCTGGCACCACCCAGCTCCCTGTCCCTCCCCACTACCCCCCACTGCTCCCCCTCCTCTCCTCATCCCCTCCCCACTACCTCCCATGGTTCCCCTTCCCCTCACTACTGCCCCCCAGCTCCTCTCCCCTCCTTATCCCCTCCCCACAACTGTCCAACTCTCCCTCCCCACAGCTCCTCCTCCCCTCACTACTGCCCTCCTGTCATGGACTCACAGATCGAGCCGGCTCTTGGCCCCGTGCGGTCCGTGGGGGGAACTCCCTTCAGTGTGATAGCCCTTCTTGGGGGTCCACTCTCTCTCGGGGTCAGGCCCCTCCACCTCCTGGAGCCGCATCTCTCGGAGCCTTAGCACACCTGTTTCTCGCTGTGGGCCCCCTCAGGGAGTCCACTCGCTCTGGACTCCCGGGGCCTCCACCCCCAAAGGGGATGATGCAACTCTGCTCTCTAGTCTGCAGTGACAGCCAGCCAGCCCAAAACAGGGGGCTTTATTGAGCATCTGAACACAGCATAGGAAACTCTCACAGCCCTCAGACCTGGCCTCCCTCAGCACAGTACATCCAAGTCTCCACTGCAGCCAGGTGGGCTCTGCCTGCTCCCCCTCTCCAGCCAAGAGCCCCCCTGCTTCCCAGCTGCTCATCTGATAGCACCCCCCCCAGGCCCCACCTCTGTCCATTGTCTTCTTTCCAGGTAAACAGGGTCTCCTGGGCCTCCTCTCCTCTCTTCTGTCCTCTGGCCGCTGTGGCTGGAACCGGCTGGTTAGGTCACCGGGGTCCTCTCTTTGCAGCCCATTGTCCGCCCACTGGCCAGAACCAGTTGTGTCTCCTGAGCTCGGCCTCCAGGTCACCAGTCACTGGGGTTTCCATTCTCCAGGCCATTGGCTTGGGTCCCAAGTTCCCTCGCTGGTCCTCTGTAACAACAAACTCCCTCCCCATCACCTTGTTAAACCAGTAACGCCCAGGGAAACCGAGTCCCTTCCCCTCTGCTGCAAACCATTGGAAAAACAAGGAAAACACAAGACAATCCCCCATTTCATCACACCTCCTACCCCCAGCTCTCCCTCCCTTCACTCCCAAAACTCCCCTTCCTCCCTACCCTCCTCACCCCTGGCCTGCCCTTCCCCGGCTTCCCTTCCCCTCCCATTGCACCACCCACAGCTCCCTGTCCCCTTCCCACTCTGCTGTCTGCCCAGCTCTCTGTCACCTGCCCACTGCCCTCCTCTCCACACAGCTCACCTTCCCCTCAGCACTGCCTTCTCCCTACACCCCGCCTGTTGTGCCCATCCCCACCACTCCTGCTGCCCCTGCTCCTCCCTCACTCTTCCCAGCTTTCACAGCCTGGCCTAAAAGCTCAGTTCCACACCCCTGGGCCACTACCCAGTCCTGCCTGGAGAAACTGGGGGTCCACTGCTGGGGAGGGCAAGCTGGGCAGTGCAGGCTCCTCCCCTTCCCTAGTGTCACAGCACCCCCTGCTGGGGAGGGCCCCCTGTGTTAGAGCCACTGCTCTGGATACCCAATGGCAAATCCATTACAACCAAGATAGTCTTCCCCCTTTGGTTAGGCATAGGACCCACAGTGTCCAATGCTCAAATGTGTCTTGTGTCGGCAGCAAAGGGTGCAGAGGAACTCGCTGGGGTCCTGCAGGTCTCTCACCGCTGGCATCTGTCCCAAGATCTGCAATAGTCTCTCACATCACTCTCCATCCCTGACAAGTAAAAACCCATCCTTCTTTAACCTCTCATGGGTCCTCTATGCTCCCACGTGCCCAGCCAAAGGGCAGTTGTGGGCCTGCAACTGTTCACCACCACCCAACCACCGCTGGGCAGGCACAAGTCTGCTTGTAAGGTTTCCCAGGGCTTTTGTTGTTCTCCAGGAGCTTCCCTGTACAACCTTCCTGCCTCTTCAGAAACCCTTTCCCTGTTTCCCCTCCCTGGGGTTCCAAGGGGTGGCCCCGGATGCTTTCTAGATTTGGGGCCGCTTTCTGCTCCAGGCTGGCAGCTGCTAGCTGGGACAGGGTCTTCAGTTACAGGGGTTAACTCCCCCACCCAGCCCAGCCCCAAGGCTATGCTGCTTTCTTCTGCTAAGTGGCACTAGGTATCAGCCTCTGCCACACCTGAAAGCACACTGCTTTCTCCTGCTGAGTTGCAGCTGGCTGCACCCTCCCCACCTCTGCCAGTGGTTTCTTGGTCTTTACCATTTCCTTCTGGGATCAGAACATTGAGTTTTTGCAGCAGGTTACGGCATTAACAGCTTTTGTCAGCGTTCAGCCATCCTTTCCCATCGGCCCTTCTGTTGGAACACAATCCAGCACCCCCACTTTTAAGGTACTCACCAAATCTTCTCACTCCAAACAAGAGCAGAGGAAACTACCTCAAAGTGGAGGGACCATGAGCACACGAACTGTTTCCCCACCCCCCTGCCAGGCATTACTCCTTCTCCCCAAGCCCCATCCTTGTGTTGTCCCATCTTCCCAAGCCTCCAGCCTTCACTTGCTCCTCTGTGCCCCCTTCCTCCTCCCAATCACTCCCCCATATGGCTGGTAACAAGTGGTGGGTCCATGGCCCCCTGATCCCCCTGACTCCAAAAGGCACAGGAGTTTTCTATTGTCCTAGTGCCAGGAGATCTACACTTCCTCCCTGCAGCTTGTCACGGTCCCTGACCATCCTTCCTCTGACCAGAGAAATCTGGGCCCCATTGTCTCCACCTTCATCATGCTTTACCATTTGTCTTTCATAAACTCCAGTGGTGGAGACCTCACAAAATTGATCAGGCATCCCTCAAGCACCTCTGTGTTAATGACAGCTGTATTAACCTGGGCCCAACAGGCTGTAGGTGTGACACACAGACCTGGTTGTGATTCAAACTCTGTGTCAGCAACTCTTGGCACACCTGACTCGCTCACTACACCTAACGCACAGTTGTCACGCTTTAGAGCCAGAAGGTAGCATGTACGATATCACTGGAAAAACAAACAGCTCACTGGTCATTAATATCCTTGAGTGATGTATGTCTGGGTCTGGAGAAAGAGTTATAAATATAGGCCAGAATTATGTTCTTAAAATATGTTTGGCTAGCAATGCGTAAGCCTAGTCTGCCCTGGACAAAGAAATGAGTGTTTCTGTGTCTGACCAGCCTCATCCTCAGGCAGAGTCAACGAAGGCACCTTTACGTAAAAGGTAAACAAACCCATCAACCTAGCGAGTAGGGGAGATAGCATCTTAGCTGTAAAGACAGGGGGTCTGGACCTCAAATGAATCAACTGATTGTCCACAATATTGCTGTATTACCAAAGCGTATCAACAAACGTCTTTTATGAAAGCTAACAACACACCGGTGATTAATATCACTGTGAGATGTCAGTATTAACACTCTATGGGGAATTATGGATGCTCACTGATGATATGCTTTAAAATCTGTGACCACATAGAGAGAGAAACAGGTTTTTTCCCCAGACTGGAGGGAAGGCAGCTGGCTACCTGTCACCAAGAAAATTAAGCAATATATGACCAAAACAATAAAAACCCAATTTACATATGAGAAAGCAGGGGGATGGGAAAACCACAGGACAGGGAGAACAGCATGAGGTCATCCTGAGCCAGGGGCGAAAACAATGAGTTTAGGAAGATCTAAGGAGACAGAAGAAGCCAACATTGCATCCAGCACTGGACAGACACAAGGGGCCAGAACTTCTGCCAGCTAAGAAAGATGGACCCTTCAATCAAGGGGTTGACTTCTCCTGGGAATTGAACATAGGTGAGAAACCTGCTTAGTCAAAGATATTTCACCTAGGAAGACAAGGGACACCAGCCCCTTGTACTTCAGTGGAAGGTCCTGAGAGAGAGAGAGAGAGAGAGAGAGAGAGATGGCTAGAAAGAAATACACCATGAACCAAGGCTGTAGCTCATTAAGTCTTAGCCACTGGAAAATGTATTTTACTTTTATTTGCTTGTATCCACTTTGTCTTTATCCCTTGTACCTAAACTCACGGAAAACCTCTGTCTCTTTGTTAATTAACTTGCTTTACTTGTAATCTGAACAAACTATGCGCTGTGCTCGAATTGAAGTGATTGCTAACGCTAGTTAAAGCACAAAGATGAGCTTTTGTCTCATTAAAGGAGCGATGGACCTTCTTACTCCTTGGAGTGTTCCAGGAAAGGGCCGGACATTTCAGGGCAGATGGTTTGGGGGAAATTTTGGACTGGGAGGCATTGGGGTCACCCTGCAAGTAGTAACCAAGGCTGGTGGAGACCAGGGTGGGGCTGTTGTGTTACAGGTAGGCTGCCAGGGCCAGAGCACTGAACAGGGAGGCACAGCACAGACACTCAGGGAACTGCATGCTTGCAGCAGAGCATTTAAGGCACCTAGGGTTACAGGGCAGGCAGTGACAACCTCTCGCTGGTCTGGGTTGAACCCCCTAAATATGACAATGGGCTTAGTTTCTTTTCACTTAGAGCAAGCGTGTCTCATGCACTCAGTCACTCCCATAGGTAACGCATTCTCTCATACAGCGGGTCTGCAAGTGAGATTCCCAAGGTGAGTGCCTGGGCTCCCAACCATGCTTCTTTTTCCCCAGAGGTAAACCGGGCTCCCCCCTTCACACTGGGCTTCTGCCCCGCTCTTTGCAGTTTGCGCTCGCCGGATGCTCTAGCTTGCACATAATCATCAATGAGATTGGCTGCTTTTTGGACAGAATCCAGAGGCTTATTCCAAATGGCTTGCCTGATCTCTTCAGAACTGTTCCTGGGTGAAGAGACCAAACAACTGGTCCTAATTCTCTGCCCCTCTCCCCTTGGCCCATTTTCTCATCAAATCACACTATTTATACACAGTATCAGAGGGGTAGCCGTGTTAGTCTGGATCTGTAAAAAGCAACAAAGAGTCCTGTGGCACCTTATAGACTAACAGATGTATTGGAGCATAAGCTTTCGTGGGTGAATACCCACTTCGTCAGATGCACGCGAAAGCTCATGCTCCAATACATCTGCTAGTCTATAAGGTGCCACAGGACTCTTTGTTGCTATTTATACGCACATTCCCTATAACTCATCTTGTCCTTCATTCTGAGGCCTCAACAGTTCATCTAAATGCTTCAGGAGTAATTCACATCCTTTGCAAAGTACCCTTTTTAAATTCATCATATTTCAAAGCTTGGTCAATTGGCATCTCATTAAATACATCCAATGCTTTACCCGAGAGTTTAGTAATCAACTTTGTGTTGTTCTTCTGTCTGGAACTTTATGGACTTCACACAGCCTTTCAAAAGTGGTACTGAATTCCTTAATGCGGTCTACTCCTCTGTATGCAGGGGACAGCTTATCCCAGCTGGGTGTCCCTTGGGGAGAGAGAGCACTTGTGGGTTGGGGGAATCTGTCCACGCCTTTCCTGCTCTTTCAGCTCCATCGCTCACTGGTGGGCAGCCGCTTCCAGTTCCAGGGCCCACCGATGTGCTTCTTTGGCTCTTTGCTCTGTCATAAACAGATAGCTAAGGGTTAATGTTTCTTTTCCCTGTAAAGGGTTAACAGAGGGAACCAAACACCTGACCAGAGGACCAATCAGGAAACTGGATTTTTCAAAGTCAGGGAGGGAATTTTTGGACTCTGAGTCTTTTGTTTGTCTCTCAGCTATGAGAAGCTTCTTTCTTCTTCTAATCTTCTGTTTCCAACTTGTAAGTACAGGTAGAAAAACAATATAGGCTTTTATGTTGTTTTGGGTGTATTTACATGTGTGTAACTTGCTGGAATGTTTCAAATTGGATATCTTTTTGACTCAGACTGTTTATTCATATTTTTCTTATAAGCAATAGCCCTGTATTGTCATCTTGTTACAGAGAATATGTTTATGTCTTTTTTCTTTCTTTTTTATATAAAGCTTTCTTTTTAAAACCTGTTTGAGTTTTTCTCTGGTTAAGGAGAAAGGAAAGACAGGGGGGAGGGGAAACACTACGCTCTGTGTTTAACTCTCCTAGTGTCCCAGGGCGGGAAGAAGCTAAGGGGGAGGAGAGATAGAATCTCTTCTGTTTCCTTGTATTTGGGGTTTGTCTCTTTGTGGAATAAAGGAGACATGCTTCTGGGTATTGTGATGTAAAGAGATTGCAACAGCTCTCCCAGGTTAGCCCAGAGAGGAAAGTCTGGGTGGGAGAGGGAGGGGGAAAGGAAGTGGAGTATTTTCCTTGCCGGTAAGACTCAGAGCTTCTGGGTCTTGGGAGTCCCCCCAGGGAAAGGTTTAGGGGAGACCCGGGAGGGAATGAACAGAACAGGGCAATTATCCAGTGAGCCATCCCCCGTCATCCAGTCCCAGCTTTTGGCAGTCAGAGGCTAGAAACACCCAGCTCATTGGGTTGCACCTCTGCCCATCCTGACTATTAGCCATTGTTGTCAGATGTCACCGGTGTGGTGCTCTGCTCTATTCAATGTTGATAACAGTCGGCTGCATGTGTGTGGTTCCCTCTGTCTGCTGCCCCAGCCCTGCAGATCACTGGTACAGCAGACCCTGAGAGAACCCCCAATGATCACAGACTCTGATAAGGTACGAAGGCACCCGGCCAGGTTTATTGCCAAATGAAACACAGTCTCTAGCTGCCCAGACCAGATATCTACAGTTCTGCTGGTACATATGTGCTCCCTGACAATGGACACAGCTCAGTCAATGGCGGGACACTACACTGCCCCTAGGCTGGAGAAAGACACTGCCCCAGGTGTGCATTCTTATACACAGGTACAAACATGTTACATATCACTCCTGATGCATAGAGGTGCAACCCCTCTACGTGTGAGGGTGCCGCCTCTCACACAACAACTCTACCATATTACCTTCCTGCCCCTGTATTTAGGATAGGTCAGCCTGTTCCTGTTATCTGTGAGAAATATGCTCTGGTACCATCCTGGCACATGTTTCCATAACTAGTGCCTAGTACCTTTTAGATATGTGTATTTTTGCAACTTCAGCCCTCTTCTTGCCAGATCCTGTGAGCTGGGCCTGCCTCTGGCTCACAGCTTAACTTTGCTTTATGTTAACAAAGTCTTGAGCATTACTTTAGTTCAGGCCTTAGGCTTCATACCAGGCCTCTGAAGCAAGAGTTTGTGTTTCAGGACCTCATCTTACTACAGCCATTGATGGACCTATCCTCCGTGAATTTATCTAGTTCTTTTCTGAACCCTATTATAGTTTTGGCCTTCACCTCATTGCCAGGGGATGTTTTCCACAGGTTGATTGTGCATTGTGTGAAGAAATACTTTGTTTTAAAACTGCTGCCTAGTCATTTCAGTGGGTGAAGTTGCTTAAATTCATTGGCATGTTATGTGAAAGCATAAATAACACTTCCCTATTCACTTTCTCCACACCAGTCATGATTTTATAGACCTCTATCATCTCCCCTCTTAGTCTCTTTTCCAAGCTTCAGTCCCAGTCTTTTCCATCTCTCCTCATGTGGAAACTGTTCTAGACCCCTCATCATTTTTGTTGCCCTTCTCTGTACATTTCCCAATTTTAACATTACTTTTGCATTACTTTATATTTAACATTTTAAAACTCTGAACCAGAGCAGTATTCAAGGTGTGGGCACACCAGGGATTTTACCAGTGCTTGAACTGCAAACCCCAGTCAGATAGCAAGCTGTGTGCGTAAATCTTGTATGACTACATCAATGTGATGCTTGGGGGGGTTCAACCCAGATCAGTAAGGGGTTTTGTCACCATTTGACCTGTAATCCTGGGTGCCTCTGTTTTGCACAGCTTTGAATCAGTGCCCTGATACCAGCAACGGGTATAACCAGGGCCTCCAGCACATCCTCTCCCAGGGCCCTCTTCCCCATAGCATTCTCCCCTATGGGTTTCAGGGAGTGGGGACCTGGAGCAAGGGGGGTAGAATTTCTCTCAGGTCCCACTCCCCAGAATGTGGTTAATGAGCTGCAGAAGCAGATTTACCATGAAATAACCCGTGCGGTGGCACAGGGCCCCCAACAACAGAGGGCCCCCAAAATGCAGGACAAATCTCATCTGACAACCTGCCCCTGAATCCTGGCTGGCAGCGCAGCAGAGCTCAGGCAGGGGGTTGGGGTTCAGTAGGCAGTGTGGGGGTGGGTCACTTTATTTTCATTTACTTCCCTTTATTTATAATATAGGAAGAGGATGAAGAAAAAAATGAAAAACTGGAGATAAAAGAGAATGTTTTTTTTCTGGGCTGGTTCCTGAGGGGGGCCCCAAAAATTAAGCTGTGCACAGGGCCCCACTAACTTTAAATCCACCACTGATGAGCTGACACTCAGATGCAGCAAGAATGGGGCCGGGGTGCTGGAGCACAGTGAGGTTCACAGATCGTTATATATCCCATTGCTCCCCCCACCCCGGAGGAGACCCCAGAACTTGCCCTCTCCAGGGCCCATCCTCCCCTCCGCCTCTCTGCTGGGGCTGTCCTTGGGGAACAGTTAGTGGTTGCTGTGGTGGGGAGTTCTCCCCCTCCCCTCCAGGGACCACATACCAAAAGCCCTGCACCCTCATGCCCAACCTTGCTCTGCCCTGGCATCCCCTGTCCAAGGCAACAGACCTCCCTGGGTGATGGGGCCAGCTCTGCAAGAGCCTCTCATCTGGGGTCTAACTGTGGCCTGGGGGGTTGCAACACTAGATTGGGCCTCAGAAGACCTAGGTTCAAGCCCAGATTGGCCAAAAACTCCCTGTGGGACCTTGAGCAGGTTCCTATATCTCTCTGGGCCTTGGTTCTCCAGGTGCACAGGGGAGCCAGGGCTGCTATGGGTAGTAGCACACTAGATCAGTGGCTCTCAAACTATTTACCATGGAGGGCACATATGCAGCTCCGTAGATGCTTTGTGGGCCACTTCCACACAACATATATACTGGCTGTGTGCTGATTGGGCTGCAAGCAGCCTGCAGGTGGAGAATCACTGCACTAGATACTATTATCAGCCTGGCCCTTCCAGTAGGCTAGGGCTCAGTCCAGCACTGCATTTTGCACGTGGTTTCTAGCCAGCCTTGCAGTCTGCTCTGCTCTCATCATGCCCATGGCTTCCTGGCTGGAGGCCCCAGAGGAATCTGGATCTGTGCCCATGGGATCCCTTACTCTGCAGATGCCAGATAAGGAGCTGTTCCTGTTGCCTTACTATCTCGTGTGGCAGCTACCCTGTCTCCTGAGCTTAGCATATTCCCTTCTGAGTTACAGTGATAAGGGGAAACCACTAACAGATAGAGCCAGGTTGTTGTGGGACTGCTTCCTCTTTCACATCTGATAAACCCCACTGGCACTTGTTCTAGGTGGCTGATAAGCTGTTCACAGTCCCTGGTGATCTAGCCTTAACAGATCTTTTTTCTGTTGAGTTGAATTTGTGACAGGGGCAGGAGATGCCAGATGGGCTGGCTAGGGAGTAGGGCTGTGACTGGAGTCCCAGGGGAGCCAGCTGAGGTCACTCATTTAGGGTGAACGGCAGAGAATGGGGCAGACAATCCCCAAAGCTGGTGGATATTCCAATACCTAGATTTACCAAACCAGCACAAAACAGCTTCTAGAATATCTCACTGGCTACCCAAAAGCAAACTGTGATGGGTTGGATCACAGAAACCCTCATGGGAGCTGCCACTTAATGTGCCAAGACTACTTCTACCCCTGCTTTCCCTGCCAGCTCGGGACCCCAGCACCCTGTCTTGCTGAGCCAGACATGCCTGTCTACTCCAAACCAGACCCACGGTGTGAATTACTTGCCCCAAAGCTGCAGACTTAACTGAAAGCAGATCACAGAAGTGTTCTTGTCTTTAACACTCAGATGCCCAAATCTCAAGGGGGTCTAAACCTAAATAAATTCGTTTTACCCTGTATAAAGCTTATACAGGGTAAACTCATAAATTGTTCGCCCTCTATAACACTGATAGAGAGATATGCACAGCGGTTTGCTCCCTCAGGTATGACATACTTTGAATTAATTAATAAGTAAAAAATGATTTTATTAAATACAGAAAGTAGGATTTAAATGGTTCCAGGAAGTACCAGGCAGAACAAAGTAAGTCACCAAGCAAAATAAAACAAAACACACAAATCTATGTCTAATCAAACTGAATACAGATAAGATCCTCCCCAGTGCCAGAATGCTCCCTTTTACAGGCTAATCTCCTGTTAGCTCGGGTCCAGCAATCACTCACACCCCTTGCAGTCACTGCCCTTTGTTCGGGTTTCTTTCAGGTATCTTTGGGGGTGGAAAGGCTCACGCTTTAGCCAGCTGAAGACAAAATGGAGAGGTCTCCCCTGGGCTTAAATAGACTTTCTTTTGTGGGTGGAGACCCCGTCCTCCTTCCTATGCCAAGTCCAGCTATAAAATGGAGTTTTGGAGTCACCCGGGCAAGTCACATGTCCATGCATGACTCACAGTCTTTACAGGCAGAAGCCATTGTCCACAGGGTATCTTGTATGTCCCCAGGAAGATTTCATATGTGGATTGGAGCATTCCAAGATGCATTGTTCTCCAAGTGCTTCCTGACTGGGTACTTAACCTTGCGAATTCCTTTCTAAAGAAGCTGACCTAATGCCTCACAAAGCTTAGACCTTGGCTACACTTGCGAGTTACAGCGCATTAAAGCCACCCACAGTGCTGTACCTCTCTTCCCATTCACACTGGCAAGGCATGAACAGGACTGTATCTCCGTGGATACAGCGCTGCTGGTACTCCACCTCCCCAAGAGGAATAAAGATTATTGCGCCGCTGCTGCTGCACTGTGGCACAAGTGTGGCCGCCCAATGCACTCTGATTGGCCTCCAGAAGTATTCAGCAGTATCCCACAATGCCTGTTCTAGCCACTCTGGTCATCAGTTCGAACTCTACTGCCCTGGCCTCAGGTGACCAACCATCAGACCCGCCCTTTATATTCCCCAGGAATTTTAAAAATCCTCGTCCTGTTTGCTCAGCCTGGCGTGGAGTGCTATCAGCAAATCTTTCCAGGTGACCATGTCTCCATGCGCCAAGCAAGCCCAAGGATGGAGCAATGGTGAGTTGCTGGACCTCATCAGTGTTTGAGAGGAGGAAGCTGTCCAGTCCCAGCTGCACTCCAGCCGTAGGAATTACGATACCTTCAGGTAGATATCAAGGGCCATGATGGAAAGGGGCCATGACTGGGATGCATTTCAGTGCAGGATTAAAGTGAAGGAGCTGCAGAATGCCTATCACAAAGCCCACAAGGGAAACAATCACTCCGGTGCTGCCCCTGCAACCTGCCAATTCTACAAAGAGCTGGACACGATACTTGGGGGTGACCCCACCTCCACTCTGAGTATGGCCATGGACACTTCAGAGCGGGGGAAGGAAGAGGAGGTGGAGGAAAGTGGGAGTGAGGGTGCTGGGGTGGGGGGAGACACTCTGGAATCCCTGGAGGCATGCAACCAGGAGCTCTTCTCAAGCCAGGAAGAAGGAAGCCAGTCGCAGCAGCTGGTACATGGTGGAGGACAAACAGAAGAGCAGGTTCCCGGTAAGCAGCTTTTTTTTTTTCGGGAAAGAATTTTTTCAGTGCGGGCTCTTTGGAAGAGGAGGGTTAGGGCTGCATACATGCCTAGATGCAGAACAGCACATTGATGTGGTCTATCACATTGTGGTAATTGTCCTCAGTGATTTCTTCGAAAGTCTCATCCAGAACTTGGGCAATGCGCTTGTGCAGGTTTCTTGGGAGAGCCACCGTGGTCCTTGTCCCAGTCAGGCTAACATGTCCACACCACTGTGCAGTGAGGGGCAGGGGGCCATTGCTGCACACAGGCAAGCTGCATATAGGCCAGGGCAGAAGCCCCATTGCAGTAGAAGACTCTCCTTTTCTTCCCAGGTCGCCCTCAGCAGCGAGATATCTTCCAGGACAAACTCCTGTGGAAAATGTTGGGACAGTGTACAGTGTAGGAGACCACCGCAGCTGTTGGCTCTCCCCAAGGCACAGAAACCCAGAGGACAGTACAGCCATGAAGCAATCAGTCCCCCTTACTCATCATTTTGTGGCTCCCGTGGATTATGTGAGCTCTCTTTGGGACGGGAAAATTACGCTATTGAGTAGACTGTGTGTGCCCACCTTAAGTGCGGGGGAATCATTACTCTATCTGGTATAAACAAAGCTGCTTCTGTTAAGTGTTGCATTTTGCCTTTACAGATGCAACATTGAGATCTAAACAGTCCATATTATCACCTGCTGAGAGACTGAAAAGACTCAGGAAGAGGCTGCGAAAAAGCAAAGAGATGCTGTAGGAAGTGATGCATCAATTTCTTAAAGGGAATCAAAAAGCATAGGAGTGTAGGGAAAGAGAAAGCAGGATCCGCCAGAAAAACGCAGCACACCAGCAGCGAAGCATGGAGCATGAGAAGCAAAGCACAGATCGGCTGATAAGCCTCATGGAGTGCCAAGCGGACTCTATCCAGGTGCTCGTAGCCATGCAGGTGGAGCACTACCATGCCCACACCCGTCCTCCCGCAGCCCTTGTCCCAGAACTCTTTCCCATGTGCCCCCATGTCACCTCCAACCCACTTTCCCCAACATCCGGGTTCTTACCACCACCAGCTGCCTCCAACACCTGTATCTTCACCACCCAGCCCTGAAAACTATGACCTTTACCCACTGCACTCAACCCCCATCACCATGCAGTATAGCCATCCTGAAGTGCAGCACACATTGCACAGCACTCCAAACAGGACATATGCCACCCCACCCTCTTGCCCTTTCTGATTCCCAAGAAGTTGTGTTTCTTTCCAATACTTGAATTTTTTTTTCAAAAAATGGATTCTTTGGCTTTGAAAACATTCTTTATTATTGCATAAAGTTAAAGATACCTTAGCCCAGGAAAGAAACAGGCACTGCAAATCAGCTTAGCAAACACAGATTCCTACTAACATTGTAACCATTGCACTTCACTCCCGTGCAGGGCACCAGACATTACTGCTGGTATTCAGCCTCAAATTGCTCCCTCAAGGAATCCCTAATCCTTGCAGCCCCACGCTGGGCCCCTCTAATAACCTTGCTCTCTGGCTGTGCAAATTCACTGTCCGGGTGTTGAACCTCAGAGGTCCATGCCTGACTGAAACTTTCACCCTTCCCTTCCCAAATAATATGGAGGGTACAGCACATGGATAAAACCGTGGGATGCTGTGTTCGGCCAAGTCCAGCTTCCCATACAGAGATCACCAGTGGCCCTTTAAATGGCCAAAAGCACACTACACAGTCATTCGGCACTGGCTCAGCCTATAGTTGAATCATTCCTTTCTACTGTCAAGGCTCCCTGTGCAGGGTTTCATGAGCCACAGCATTAATGCATAAGCCGGGTCTCCAAGGATCACAATGGGCATTTCAACTTCCCCTACTGTGATCTTCAGCTCTGGGAAAAAAGTCCCAGCCTGCAGCTTCCTAAACAGGCCAGTGATCCGAAAGATGCGTGCATCATGCACCTTTCTGGGATAGCCTGCGTTAATAATGAAACACCCACGGTGATCCACTAGCGCCCGGAGAACCCCTTCCAATTAATGACTCAGATGCTAGGTGGGGTGATGCCAGAATAGGAATATGCATCCCATCTATCGCCCCTCCACAGTTAGGGAAACCCATTTGTGCAAAGCCATCCACAATGTCCTGCACGTTACCCAGGTGTAACCATACCCTTAGAAATCAAGCAAATGTACAGCCAATATTCTTAACCTCAAGTTCAAAATGATACACGTGTACAAATAGGATGAATAGATATAGCAGACCATAACCTTTACAGAGATATGTTACATGGCACAGGCAGCACAAAACATATTCCAGTTATGTCATATTCCCATAAAGCATTATGGGGTACAGAGTCACACCAACAACACAGTTTCCGTAAAGTAACCCAGCTTCAGGCCTCCACCAGGACACCCAAGTCAGGTATGATAAGGATTAATGAAAATTGTATTCATCATATAAAAAAGTTCTACCAATCCCAAAGGATCGGACACATTACATCCCAGGTTAATGAATAGTCCAGATCTTACCCAAATACATGCTTACAGCCAATTCTTATTAACTAAAATAAAATTTATTTTAAAAGAAAAAAGAGAGAGTATGGTTAAATGATCAGCATACATACAGGCACAAGTACAATTCCTGAGATTCCGATTCATAGCGGAGGTGGTGAGCTTTGTAGCTGCAAAGAGTTCTTTCAGAATTAGTCCATAGGTTATTGTCCAATGTTATATTCACAGTGGTCCAGTCACGACTGGGATCTCAGTCCTTGGGATTGGTAGAACTTTTTCGTATGATGAATAAGATTTTCAGTAATCATCATCATATTTGACTTAGTTCTGTCTCATTATCTATTCCTTTGTCAATGGTTCCTAACAGTCTGTTAACTTTTTTGATTGCCGCTGAATGGTTTAATGGCAGGAGTATTTCAGTACACCTAGAACTGAGAGTCATTGTGTTACCCTCTTCCTCAGCAACAGTGAGCTTTCCTAGCAATGAGACCATGTGTCAGCTCCCAGCCTGTCCGCTCTCCCGGCAAACTCCTCAAGAGGCTACCAGTCCAAACCTTGCCTTGCTGGTAACAATCAGTCCACCCCAGTCCCTGCGTTCCCCAGGGATGTCTCCCTGCAGTGTTCAGTCTCTCTCCTGGGACACTCACTGAAACTGCTATGTTTGCTGCCTATAGAGAGACAGAGCACACCTCATAGGTTAGCTGGGGACTCACACCTACATTGGTACAACAGCCCTGAGATGGTTTATGGGAAAACGAAGATGAAGTTAAAGAATAGAGGGTTAAGTCAGGGGTTCCCACTGTGTGGGATGCGACACAGTCCTGGGAGGTCTGCCAGCAAGGGTGGAGATGGGGGATGGGCCATGTAGGGGCATTGTTCCCCCTCCAAACTACCCTGGCCCTTCAGCGCGGCTCCAGGGCGCACAGCCCTCTCTACCTGCCCTGCCCGACAGAGCCTGCCTGGAGACTATGTGTGGGGAGAGTTTGAGGGGAACGGCCTGGAAGAAAGCGATTTTACAGGGTGGGAAGCTGGGGTTGGGGGAGCAGCAGAGGTGCAGCTGGAAGGTTTCCTACTCCCTTCCTCAGCATCCGGTTTGCAGGCATCAGGCTAGGGGGTGGCTATTTTGCAGTGGAGAGAATTGGGGATCCCCCTACTGGTGCACCGAGCTGTCCCCTCCAACTCAGTTGCTGGTGGCAGGGAGTGGGTGTAATGTTTTGCAGTGGGGGGGCTCAGGTATCCACCTCCCCAGAGCACTGACCTGTCTCCTTCCACCCTCCCATCTCTGCTGTCTGTGCTAGGAGCTACCCACCCCCTCCATTGCAGGGTTCCCTCCCCACCCATCCATCTCTCACCAGGGTGAGACATCCCCAGCCTGTCCTCCTTCCTGGTGCAACAACGTGTCTTTGTGAAGCTGGATTTTCAGCACCAGCAGCTATCAAAAAAGCAAGGCTGAAAATTGAAGAGGAGATCAGGTTGAGCCTCACTAACACACCCCCAGCTGGAAAAGCTGTGCAAGAAGAAACAGGCACATCCACCCTATTAAGAAGACTGCTGGTCCGTGAATTATTTTATACTTTTATTGACAATCTTTGATTCTTTCCTAATTAGCAGAGAGAAGGGCTGGGTCTTTACTTACACAGACTTGGACAACTCCTCTGTTTTAAAAATCAACAAATAATTACACAATGTGTTTTGTTAACCATGTTGTTAACATTGTTTGGTGGCTTATTGTTCAGTTTGGTACGAACTTGTGTTTCCCCTGTCTGAACACCACATTTTGCGTTCAACTGTTTTTTTTAAAGTGTAGTCTGACTAAAACTGGTTTCAAAGATCTTGAAGCATTTCTCAGGGCCATATTACTAAGGAATTCTCTCATTACAAGTGCTTCCATTGAAATGAAGAGGAAACACGTATATTGTTTAGTTACAACAGGGATTGGCAACCTTTGGCACGTGGCCCATCAGGGAAATCCGCTGGCAGGCCTGGACGGTTTGTTTACCTACAGGGTCTGCAGGTTCAGCCAATCGCAGCTCCCACTGGCCACGGTTCACAGTTCCAGGCCAATGGGGGCTGTGGGAAGCGGCGTGGGCCGAGGGATGTGTTGACCGCAGCTTCCCATAGCCCTGATTAGCCTGGAATGGTGAACTGTGGCCAGTAGGAGCTGCGATCGGCCGAACCTGCAGCGGTTGCAGGTAAACAAACTGTCCTGGCCCGCCAGCAGATTTTCCTGATGGGCTACATGCCAAAGGTTGCTGATCCCTGCATTACAGCATGAGAGTAATAATTAACATTCATAATTTCCCTCCAGAAGTGCCAGTAAGTGAGCCGCAGGGAGAGAGGGCCCATGCCTGCCAATAGTGGAGGGGGAGGGCAGCATGAGGGCAGCCAGCTTCAGCAGTGTCACTGAGCATGCTCAGTCCATGTGAGCATGCTCAGTACAAGCCAAGCAGCAAATTGTGGGGAGGGGAACGTGACCCCACATGCCTCCACACATATCACCCACCTATTGCAGTTGTACCGGTGGGTGTGAGGGAAAAAATTTGGGGAGCCCTGCTTTTAGTGATACTACGCTAGAGGAAAAGACAGGGCATGGGTATAAAAAACAAAACAAGCCCACTTCCTAGGGTCCAAACCTTTGTTTTGGCCAGTCACAATCTTTGTCTAAGCAGCTTTCTTACTCACACAAGGTTGCCAGCATCTCTAGCCCCACAAGCTAATGGCTTAAACTTTCACAGGCTCTGAAGGCGCTTTACCCTACGCTCCTGAAGTGATGGATAACTAGGGGGTCTCTCCCCTTCTTTTTCTAGTCCAGTAAACATTTTACAAGTATTCTTTGGAGGGTTTTCTCCCCTGTGTATGTCTTCCTATGGATTTCCCACCCCCCTGCTGCCTCATATGTAATTGGGGCTTCCATTGTTTAGGGTCCACAATGACCCATGTCCATTAGAGACAGGGAGTCAGCTGCCCTCCCTGCCCGTCTGCAGGAAAATCTGTTTCTCCCTTTGTTTGGTCACAGACTTTAAAGCTTAGTGTCCGTGAGTATCCATGATTCCACATGCAGTGATATTACAGACTGTGACCCGAGGTGCCTAGAGTAGCCCACACTGAAAATGCCAGGGTCAGGGCAGGCAGCCAAAACTGGTGGTTCACAGTGACAGTAGATTCACCAACCTGTCACAAACTGCTCCTGATCCCCCATGCTGGTTATCAAGACGCTGCAAAAAAGAAATCGAACAGATCTCTTTATTGCATTCCAGTTCTCTGGCTCCCAACTGGCTCATAGATCCAGTATAGCAAGAAGTTACTTAAAACTTTATTCATTATACAAAATGTTAGTTTGATCCCGAAAGGGCAAGCTGCATTACCAGATGAGTACTACTTTGGATATTATCCAAAATACCACACTGCCAGCCAATCCTTTAGTATGTAAAACCAAAGGTTTTATTATAAAAGGAAAGAATGAGAAGAGAGTTGTTAAAGGGTCAAAGCAATCAGATACAGACATATGATTTCACAGTCCATATATCAGCTTTTTAGCACCATTGGTGAGTTTGCTGATTTGTGAAGTCCCTCTGGAACACATCCAAAGCTTGGATGGATCTATCAGTCCTTTGTCCAAAACTTCAGTTTGTAGAGAAGTTGCTCCAGAGGTGAGACACAGGATAGAAGACAAAATGGATGTGATGCAGCTACCTTTTTATATCCTTTGTCAGGTTGCTTGTGCATCCTTTGTCCCAAACACAAGCTCACAGCATATGGGCATGGAAAAGTATTTGCAGTTCCCTGTCCACAGACATGTCCCTACATGTCCTGCTGACTCATAGGCTTGATAGGCCATCAAGCAGGCTGGATAGTGCTGATGCTAATCTGCCTGGGGGTGTCACCCAGATACACAGCACAAGTTGGAGATATCACATATTTGCACTCATGATACAAAGATGATACATACATATAAACAAGCTTATCATATTTACCAAATTGTACCTGTTCCACTGATCACTTACACCCCCTATCCGGTATAAGACTAATTACAGTTTTGTGATATTGGTATCAATAATATTGTAAATGGTCACCCATAGTCCATACAGTGTCACACAGACATCTCATGATTATATTAATCATCGGGGTGTCCTCGGCTTCCCTAAAAGACCTTACTCACTACACTTTTATAAGTACAATGATATTGTAGGCAACCAGTTGATTCAGTTGCTTATTCTTTGGGGTTTAGATCCCCGCTGGGGTGCCTCACCCCGATTGTCACTTATCTTTTTATGTCATGATAGCTGGAGACAATAGAAGCCACTGCCCAAAGTAATCAGTCACCAGGCAAAGCCTGAACTGAATTAAGCTATGTGGTTGGAATGGTTTCCCTGGCTGGGATTGACAGCAAATACAGAGGGGATTGCTTGGCAAATTGTGTGAGAGGCAGGAAGGCATCAGACAGCAAAGGCAGGAGTTGTGAGCATGGATGTGAGGAGCTGAGCTCCTTGGGGCACAGGACTGGCTGGAGATGCAGGTTTTGGGATTTCTGAGCAAGGAAACAGACAGCTGCTGATTGTTCCTGTTGGTGCAGGAGCACAGGACTGTGTGGGAGAATTCAGTAAATAAACAGGACTGCACCAAGGAAATGAAATTGGAAATAACCCGGCAAGGCCCCAAATACTGGGGGGTGGAGCAAACTCTGGGACAAACCTGGTCTCATTGTATTGCTGTCCACCCGCCTTTAGCAGTGGTTTCTAACAGGCACTAATTGAGAATCCTGTGGGTTGAGCTACCCTTTGATTGCTCAATTAACAAACCCACCTGCTCCCCGCTGGGATCTGATTCTCAGAAATGCTCCCTCTTCCTTTAACCCAAACCCACATTTTCCTCCCCAAAATGACCCCTTCTCAACCTGCCTCTCTCCATCACTGGTTGCTGGGCAACACATGTTTTTTCTCTGCCTTTTCTCCCTCTGCTCTCAGCCTGCAGCTCAGATCAGCGTGTTACCCGGGCCAGGGACGGCTCCTTTGTTTAACCCTGCACTGATCACCTGGAGCCAACCCCTGGCAGCTGATCAAAACCTCCTGCCATTTCCCAGTCTCGCTGGTCAGCAGTTTTGTCTAACCACATGCCTGCTGCGTGATACGGACAGAACCGGGCCGCAAATTTTAACTCACCTCCCTCATGACCCCCAAAGGAGATGAGAGGAAAGGAGTGGGCGGCAGACCGCCAGCAACTCCAGGACCCATCTGTGATCAGTCTTGTCATCCCCCTCGCCCTCATGCTGGGTGCTGTACAGCCATCCTGTGAGACAGCCGCTGCCCCAAAGAGCTTACAATCTAAACAGACCAGCCAGAAACAGAGTGGGAGAGGAAACTCAGGCACAGGGCAGGGAATAGACTTGATTCTAGTTACCCACTAGGTCATGGGCAGAGCAGGTCTCATGGCTGCCAATCCAGTGCTCTATCCACTAGGACACACTACCTCTTAACTCATGTTATTCCCCAACTCTCCCAACCAAGGCACTTGGTCCCAACAGCTGGTCCCTGCACACACGCACTCCTAACCCCGTGAATTCCCCACCCCAAGATGGCAGGTGCCCTGTCCCTGTCCACAAGGGCCATCCTTGGGCTTTCACTTGATGGAGTCTGCAGCCATGGGTGAAGCTAGCTGGTCATATGAGCACAGGATACCAGGCTAGATGTCAGCTCTTCCCAAACTGGGTGGGCCCAAAGGGCCTGAGACTTGGGGGGTGGAGCCTGGAGGTGGGCTGCGGCAAGCGCTAGCTAGACTGCTACAGGGTTAGATGGTATCTGCCTCCCCTCCCCACTGGTTCACACCATGTGCCTCCACCCCCCACCCCTCCCCTGCTGCTTCCTCCCTTGCCACTGATATAAATCAGCATCCTGCTCCTGCTGCCTTTCCTCCTTCTCCAGAGACCGGGCAGTGATTGGACACCAGGCGGGGGCTCACTCCATCCTAACCCCTGCCTGACTCTTGCTGCAGACACTTCGGGTAGGTCCTACTTTATCCCCCCTTCCCATGGGTGACCTCCCAGTCTTTGGTGTCAGGTTGCAGGGGCGACTGAGACTCACACTTCATTAATGGTACTAATTAGCTGGCACCAGACCTGCCTGGCTGGCTTTGCAGCCTTGTCTTGCTCTGAGGGGCTGGCCATGACCCGGGAGCATGTGACTGAAGCCCAGGTGGCCCTACTCATGATCTCCATCTCCGGGCCAGACAGTGCATCTTGGCATTGGTGGGCACTTAGAGCCGGGGGGCAACAAGGCTGGGGCCAGGGCAAGGGAAGTGGAGCGGTCTGGGGCTGCGTCGCACTGCTTCCTGCCGCTGGTGAGTGCAGGGGGCGATCCTTTCCCCGCATTCACCGGCGTCGGGAAGCGGACTGCCGTGGCTGGGAACTGGCGGAGTAGAGCGGGCTGGGGCCAGGTTGCTCTGCTTCCCCCCACTGCCGGTGAGTGCAGGCATCACTGGGGGAAGAGGTGGAATGGGGGCGGGCCGGAGCAGAGCACGGGGAATGGTAAGAGGCAGGGCACAGGGCATTGTGTGAGGCCCCGCATCCTCCGAGGGAAAGCCCTGCCACTTGCAGGAGGGGTTGGCTGAGGGATGGGGCTGGTCACCGGGACTGGTGCTGGCGCGTATGCAGCACGCAGCTTGCTAGGAAACCGTGAAATATGGGGCAATTTGGTGCCCTACGTAGCTGCATATGCTGCGTATGCCTAAGGATGGCCCTGGATGTGGGAGGAGAGGAGGGGAAGCCCCATCTCAACCCCTCCTGCTCTGGCTCAGGAAGGCAGCCCCCACACCGAGATGGGGAACCCCTGCAAGCCACCTTTTGGCACGTCTCCACCCAGGAGCTTGTGCCTTCTGCTGCTGCAGTTCTCCCACCCACAGGAGACCTCACTCAGCACAGGGGCAGGGCAGCCCCTGCTCTCCAGAGGGGGAAACTGATGCACAGTGCTCATCTGGCCCATCAGCAGCAGAACTGGGGATAGGACCCAGAAGTCCTGACCACACTCTCTCCCCATTCCTAACACCACTACTCACTCACTGTTAGTGTCTAGGTCTCTCTTCTCTCCATACCCTGGGCACCCCCTCACTGGACCAACAGTCCCTGATTGGCAGGTCTATGCTGCCCCGCAATGGGAGGGAGGGAGTGGGTCAGAGCCATTCTGTGCTGTCCAGCTGGGAGCTAGTTAGAGCAGCCCTGAGGCTGCACAGCCTGGCACACACAGAGCAGGTCTCAGATCAGAGCCCCGCTGTGCAAAGGGCTGCACAGGGTAAGGGACAGTCCCTGCCCCAGAGAGCTCATGGTTTAACAAGACAAAGGACAGCTCATCATTCCCTCTGGTTGCCTATGGGAGAGGCAGATATTGAAGCCAGATCTCCTGGGTCCCATCCCAGTGCATCAGCTGCAAGCCCAGCTGCCCCCGTCACGCTGTCTGGAATGGCTCATGAGTGCCAACCTCAGGGCAGGCTGTCAAACACAGGGCAGACACCCCAAACTGGTGGAGTGTCTATCATTAGATTTCACCAACCAAATTCCAAACGTAATCTCCTGGATCACTATACCAGTGTTCTCCCGGAGTCACAGACAGTCCCTCAGACGCTCCACTCCATCTTGTCACCCAGACAAACTGGACTTAGTGATAAATGATCACTTACACCAAAAATCACAGGTTGCTCCCAGTCCCAGGGGACCAGTCACTTACACCAGATCAATTGGTGCCCTAGATCTTACACCAAAGACAATGCCCAGCAATAAACTGTTTTAAGGTTTATCAATTAGGAAAGAGAAATAAGAGAGTTATATACAGGGTAAAGCAAAGCAGATGTAAGCAGTCGGAAAGAGCTCTCCCCTGACATCTAGTGGTGAGCTGTGGAAAAAGACTTCACAATCTGATCTCGTTTGCATGGACACACCCACCCTGCCTAGGCGCTCAGCATGATGGGATTGCCTCCCCAAATAATCACTTGATGGTGGAGTTGGATCTCCAGTCTCCTTTTTATTTGGCAGGAGTAATAAAGGGTTGTTATCCTTATTGTGTGAACCTGGCATACCCCAATGGAGGACCTCACCCTCAAGTTAAATAGCATTTGCTAGGCAAGGGACATGGGTTCCACAGCCCAATGAACTGAGAGTGGCTGCAGGTGAATGTTTGCTTTGGGGTGTGTGTAAGTTGATGTGACAACAAGTGTGAAAAATCAAGAGATGGGTTGGGGGGTAATAGGAGCCTATATAAGAAAAAGACCCCAAAATTGGGACCATCTGTATAAAATTAAGACATCTGGTCACCCTAGTTGTGTATAGGAGTTATAGATAATGTTTGGTCTTTTTTTAATTGAGTGTCTTGTTAACACTGATACACCTCTACCTCGATACAACACTGTCCTTGGGAGCCAAAAAAATCTTACCATGTTATAGGTGAAACTGTGTTATATTGAACTAGCTTTGATCCACTGGAGTGTGCAGCCCCCTCCTCCACCAGAGCACTGCTTTACCATCGAAATTCGTGTTATATCCAGATAGCAGTGTCCTTAATATTAGACCTGGTTTGGGCCAGTGTCTCTATTGTAAATGCCTATCCAGTGTGCATTGACAATGAGGCTCCCCCAACAACAGCTGAAATCACTGAGCGCTGAGTTAAGGGGGAGCCTGAAGACATCTTAGCAAGTGACCATCTGAGCAGTGGGGCATGTAAGGTACTTCTTCCCCTGCCCTCCCCCCCAGAGTGTGGGGGAGTCAGGGCCCTGCATCCCCCACTTCCTGTGATTCATTGTGACTCTCAGTCAGCCAGTAAAACAGAAGGTTTATTAGATGACAGGAACACAGTGTAAAACAGAGCTTGTAGGTACAGGGAACAGGACCCCTCAATCAGGTCCATCTTGGGGGTAGGGAGCCCAGATCCCAGTTCTGGGCCTCCCTCCATTTCCACAGCCAGCTCCTAACTGAAGCCCCCAACAGCGGTCTCACCCAGCCACATCTCTAGGCTCCTCCTCCAGGCTTTGTCCAGTTTCCTGGGCAGAAGATGTCACCTGGCCCCAACCTTCTCCTGGGCTCAGGTTATGTGCTCAAGTATCATCCCTCAAGTGAAGTCACACCCTGATATCCCACCATCATCTAGTATCAATGCAGACAGTAAACTAGTAAAACTCCCATGCAACATTCCCAGGTTAACACTTCCTACTCCATCCCCCCGCACACACACCTCTCCCCGATACACACACGTACATATAGGGTAGCAGGTGAGCTCTGCAGATGAACCTCTGACCTCTGGGGCTGCACTGGCCAAGGACAGCAACTGAAAGTGGGGTACAGAGAAGGGATGGGCATGTTAAAAGGACTTTTAGGTTGCTGGACTTAAGAGCCTGAGGACACTGACCAACTTGCTTGGGGGTGGGATGTTTGTGTTTGTGAACCCTAGTTGCAGTGTTTTCCCAAATTAATGCTGAATTATTTCCCTCCTTTTATTAAAGGTTTTTGCTACACTCAGACTCTATGCTTGTGAGAGGGGAAGTATTGCCTCTTAGAGGCACCCCGGAGGTGGTGTGTAATTGTCCCAGGTCACTGGGTGCGGGCTCGAGCCGCTTTTGTGTTGTATTGTTGAAAAGGAAACCCTTGTTACTGAACCCGGCCCTTGTTGCTGCGGGCTCCACTTGGCAGAAGGGTTACCCAAACATGTACACACCAATGAGTTACGATTAAATCCTAAGGGCTTGGCTACACTGGAGAATTGCAGCGCTGGTGAAGGGGTTACAGCACTGCAACTCACTCTGTGTACACACTTACAAAGCCCAGCCAGCGCTGCAACTCCCTGGCTGCAGCGCTGGCTGTACACCTGGTCTGATTGGGGTGTAGCGATTCCAGCGCTGGTGATGCAGCGCTGCTCATCAGGTGTGGACACCAACAGCGCTGTTATTGGCCTCCAGGGTATTAAGAGGTATCCCAGAATTCCTGTCCACAACAAACCGGAAGAATGGCTGAACGACCAGCTCTAAAAAACAAACACAGCTGCTCTTTGCTCCAGCGAGCGAGCGAGCCGAGGCAGGGGAATTGCTTTGGAATGTTCACAGCTGTTTGTTTGAGGGGAGAGGGGAGTCCGTGTTGAGCAGCTGCTTATGTGGTCTGAAGGCTATTTAGGAGTGCATAATTTGCATTTAGTGAATAAGAGAGGGGTGGGGGAAGGGTCAAAACTTTTAAAATGATTGAAGGTAGCTGTTGTGTATCTTCTAGTCCTTAGAACTTGCAAGGCAGGGAGCTGAGAACAGCTGCTAGTGTTTGCTTGAGGAGAGAAACAGCACGGCGGGGGGGGGGGGGGAGTCCGTCGGAGAAGCTGCTTATCTGGTCTGAAGCCTTTTTGCATTTAAGAGTGATTGAGAGAGGGGTGGGGGAAATGGCCAGAATTTGCAAGGCAGGGAGCTGTCACAGAGTCTGCTCCAAAAATCCACTCTCTCTGTCTCCCCCACGCTCCCTGTCACACTCCACCCCACCCCCCTCTTTTGAAAAGCACGTTGCAGCCACTTGAACGCTGGGATAGCTGCCCACAATGCACCACTCCCAACAGCGCTGCAAATGCTGCAAATGTGGCCACACTACAGCGCTGGTAGCTGTCAGTGTGGCCACACTGCAGCGCTGTTCCTACACAGCTGTACGACCACAGCTGTAACTCCCAGCACTGCACATTTCCAAGTGTAGCCAAGCCCTAAGAGTGACAGAGCTTTTGAAAGTTGTCATTTCCAGGGCCGGCTCTACAGTTTTCGCCGCCCCAAGCAGCGCACCAAATGCCGCCGCGAACTGCGGGGGCAGTCCATGTGCCCTTAGGGTGGCAGGTGCGTTTCCGCGGCGGCGGCAATTCAGCAGCAGCTTCTATGTTTAGCTGAAGCTGCCGTGGATAGCTAAACATAGAACCTGCTGCCAAATTACCCTCACCGCAGAAACACACCTGCCACCCTAGGGGCACACGGACTGCCCCCGCTCTCCGCAGTGGCAATTCGACTGCTGCTTAGAGGCAAAACAACAGGGCCTGCAGCCCCTTGCAGATTGCCACCCCAAGCACCAGCTTGGAATGCTGGTGCCTGGAGCTGGCCCTGGTCATTTCAAAGGGTCTTTCAGGGCAGATCCAGGAGCCAGCCCAAGGGATCTCTGGCTTCAGAGTTCAAACAGCTAAAAAAAAAAGATGGAAAATTTTCCTGTGGCTTTTATTTCTTCCATTCAGCTTCCAAGCCCACATGACCAGTCTCCTGGCACATAGCATTTCCCAGATCTGACAGGGCCATTAAAGAATCATTTGTATTGTGAGGGTCCATGATTCCCCATGGGGGGAGGGGGGAGCTGTGAGGACAATTCCCAGATCTGAGTGCACAAGCTCAGACCAAACATTTTCAGGGTTATAAAGTAAAACTTACATATTTCCCTATAGCATGGAATGCTGCCATGGCAAGTGAGATGAACGTAGGCAGGACTCACAAGCATTTCACAGAGTCTAAACACCAAGTATATTCTTACAAAACTAATCCTCGTTTGAGCAAAACTACTGTACAGGTGTGACCTGATCTGGGCTTCAGCTGCAAGGGTGTCAGCAGCCTGGGCAAGAGCTGGCATCTGGCCTGCCAGGGTCACACCTGCTGGCATTTCTATGTGACGACTGGTGTCTGCGGCAGTGGAGTGGAGGGGCTGTTCTCAGAGTGGGATGAGGAGGGACAGAGGCTGCAGGCTCTGGGCCCCCATGGTCTCATGGATCCATAGACTGGAAAGGCAAAAGGGGGTGTTGTGATCATTCAGTCCGATACCCCCTCCCCATCCCTTGGTGATGCAACGTGGCAGCTTCCCGCACATTAAGGCTACAACTCCATGGCAAATGCCTCAGCCTCTCCCCGGGCTCTGGGGGTTCTTCCCCCAACAGCCCCTGCTTCCCTCACCATTGTCCCCAGCCCCATTGCTTCCAGGCAGCTCATCAGTGGCTGCCTCTCAAGGCTCATAAGGTACATTCTGATCCGACTGAGGGATGGGGAATCTTAGCTGATAGCAGAAGCAGTGGCGTGAGGCCAGGACCAGCACAGATTAGCCTGCCTTGCCCCACCACAGCCTGGGAAAGGACACCTCCCCCACACTGGCGATGAGAGCTACAGTGAGGTTTCCCCCCACTGCTGGGATACAAGGCCTCTGAGGGGCTCAGATTAGACAGATCAGTCACTGTCTTGGGGAGAAATACCTCGACCAGCTGCCAGGCAGGCGGGCATGAGTCTATCTAAGCGTGGAAAGAGGAACTGAGGAGAAACTGAGTCTCCAAACTAGGCTCTGCACACGGTCAGGGGCAGCTCCAGCTTTTTTGCCGCCCCAAGTGGTGAAGAAAATAAATAAATAAATAAATAAAAGCCGCGATCAGCGGCACTTCAGTGGCAGCTCTATCACACCGCTTCATTCTTCGGCAGCAATTCAGCAGCCAGTCCTTCCCTCCAAAAGGGACCGAGGGATGTGCTGCCAAATTGCCACCAAAGACCCTAGACACGCTGCCCCTTTCCATTGCCCGCCCCAAGCACCTGCTTCCTGCGCTGGTGCCTGGAGCTGGCCCTGTACATGGTGAGGCCCAGAGTTTCACATGTCCAGTGGCAGGGAGTTTCACTGGACCCATTCACAGTGCCGTCATCCGACGGGACCATGGTCGATATGTGTTGGCATCTCTCTGCGATCCCTGAGTGGACATATCCAGTGGAGGCTCGGGTGATGCATTTGCAGTGATCTGTGTGGCTGTACAGTCAGGCAGCTATGCTACAGCTGGAATCTTTTCACATTGTCCCCCAGCCAAAATAAGCCAGGCTGCAATGGCTGGATCCCTCCAGATAGGTCCATGTCCCTAGGATGGGGCGACCTCTGCTGGCCAGGGAGCGTTTTGAGACAACATAGCTATCTGAGTACCATAATGAGAGGGTTGTGGGGTGGCAACGCAGCAGAGTGGATCGGGACTCAGGGACCCTTCTCTGCGCCTAAATCAATGGGCGATCTCAGGTAAGTCGTTTCCCATCTGTCTGTGCTTCAGTTTCCCCTCTCTAACTGTCTCTCTGGGTTGTTGTTTAGATTGAGACTTTTTAAGGGCAGGGACTGTCCCTCTGCACAGTCTCTGGTTCAGTCGGGTGCAGATCTCAGCTGGGGTGCTAGCACAATGCCATTGACAAGGTAAACATTTATTCCTAATCCTGACTGCCACCCTATAGGGGCTGACAAACCGATTAATCCCACAGGCATCAGAGTAAAAAGGGTGGCATTGTTGGACAGAAACCCCTATGGTGCCAAAGCTATACAGGATCCATGACAGGAGCAGCTGGCTGCAACGAAGCAGCCGGGAATAGGACCCAGGAGTCCTGACCTCCCCCACCCCCAATACCTCCCTTCTCAGGACATGTGCCAGCCTCTCCCTGATAGTGAGTTGGGGAAAATTCCCCCAGAGACAGGGGTGTGATTACTATTCCTAGCACTTGGAGAGCCTGTGATAGACAGGCTCTCCTGCAAAGAGCTGTCAAGGTATATAGACTCAGAGTGAGGAAGGGAAACTGAAGCACCAGCGGGAAGGTACAGGCTTAAGGTGGCCCAGATCTGTGGCAGAACTAGGTCTCCACCTGGTGATCTAGCCACTGGACCACATTTCCCCTGCAGGAGATGAAGCTGGCAGTGCCCATGTCCTAGGGGCAATGGTTGGGAGAGAGGCCCTGCCCTGATTTCTTCCATGTCCCTTCCATTAGCAGGTTGGCCTGCCTGGCGCTGTCCCCACTGAGACTGCTGGGAGTGGTGGATGGAGCCGTTTAACACTTCACACTCCAACCAGACGGAACTCTTTATACCGGCATCATGGCGGCCAGCCGTCCTGATCGCCACGCTGGTCATCGGGCTGCCAGCCAACGCCTTCATCATCTGGCTGACAGGGTGGCGGCTGCGGCGCCGGGGCCTGTCCGTCTTCATCCTAAGCCTGGCCACCTCTGACTTCCTCTTCCTCTCCACCACGGTCATGCAGATCATAGAGACGCTGCTGAATGAAACCTGGGTGCTGGGCACTGCCATGTGCCAGCTGCGCTACGTCCTCTCTGACTTGAGCTACCACTGCAGCCTCTTCCTGCTGGCCGCCCTCAGCGTGGACCGCTGCCTACTGGTGCTGCTGCCCCTCTGGTACCGCTGCCACCGCCCCCTGCGGCTCTCCAGCTACATCTGCTTGGGGGCCTGGCTGGTGGCCGCCCTGCTCAGCATCAAGGGCTTCATCTTCGCCAACCTCATCCTGTATTCAGATGGGATGCTCGTTTGCTCCAGCAACCGGGGCAAATACGAGTGGCCCCTGCGCCTGCTGGAGGTGCTGGTGGAGGGACTCTTCCCCTTCGTCGTCATGGTGACCACCCATGTCGCCACCTTGTCCCGCACCTTCCGGCGTCACACCCGGCCTCCCAGCAAGTTCTACCACATCGTGGCTGCCACCCTGTCAGCCTATGTGCTGCTCAACCTCCCCTTCCAGATCGTCCAGCTGCTCTTCCTGGTCTCCTGGGAGCATAAGGAGTTCAACTATCGCATCTTCCCCTTCATGGTCTACTTTGGCTACCTGATCAACCTCAACAGCAGCATCAACCCTCTCATCTACATCTTCTTCGGCTCCAACATCTGCACAGGCTGCGGCCGCCACACAACCTCCTCCCTTGCCAGGGCTCTCACCGAGGAGCAAGGGAAGAGCCCTGGGGACACGCCCAGCACGTCCTTCTCAGCCTAACCTTGCCAACAAGACCCTGCTCTCCTCTCCCTCCATGGCCCAGCCTCTGCTCTGGCACAGCTCCAGTTACCAGATGAGTGATCACTGGCTCCCCTCACAGGGCCTGGCCACAATGGGGACGGGGGGGAAGGTGCTCTGTGCACGATTGAAGGTTCACTAGTGCAAAGACTTGTGTAAATTGGTGCAAGGTGGGGTTTGGGCAGGAGCAACCAGCTCCTGGAAGCTACCAGGAGAAGTCACACCAGTGCCAAGGCCCAATTTGCCCCATTTCCCCAGCCTAGACAAGCTCCAGTAGGGACAGATCCTCAGCAGATGCAAAGCAGGCCCAGCTCCACGCAGGTCAATGGCCCAGGAACACCTGGCCCTAGGCAAGGCAATGTAAACACTGACGTGGCTGCAGCTGCCAACCCACAGGTCCCAGGAGACACTGCGGTGAAGGGGACTCTGCCCCTTTGGGCCTATTTGTGCTCAGCAATCTTGCCTTTAGGTGTGGCTCCAAGGTCACCGTGTCCTAATACAGTGGCTATTCTGCACACTGCAGCCAGATACCCAGCGCTGAGTGCACAGGTGTCCCCCTAATTCTGTCTCCCTGGGCCCCTGCAGCCTGACCGTTCTGACCTGCTGAAAGCAGGCCCAGGCTCCTCTTAGCACACATGACTGTGACACAGAAGCTGCAGCCCAAGTGTATGTTGGCAGAGGGGGCTGTATCAGAACCACACACTCGAAGGGTCAGAATTAAGGCCACGGGGCTTTCCTGGGGATCCCCACCTTCCCACACCGACCAGGGGGCAGGTATTGCTCCCCTCTACCACTCCATGGGGGCAGGACACACCAAAGAGGGCTACACCCCATGGCTTTAATTCTGACCCCTTGGCCATGTGGTTAATTCTGACCTTCCCACACACACACACAGAGCTCCCCCCGAGTTGCCCCAGCAGGGTATCCAGTGTGTGGGCCTGGCTGCCCACCACCACCTCCTGCTAGGGACTCAGAGCCACCTTTGCCCCCACCACGCAGGAGTGGGGTAAGAGAGGTGCCCTGGAGATGCGCTGAGCTCATGTCAGCCCAGGGACTCCCAGGTGAGTGACCGCAGGTAGGGGAATGGGGGATCAAGGGGCGAAGGGTTCCCCCTGCTGAGCAATCTCAGCCACACTGACACTAGGCTAGGGGGCTGAGAGCTGCATTACAAGGTGTTGGAGAGGGAAGTGATTTTCTCCTACCCGCAGGCGGGGGCTCGCCCACATTTCCAGGGAGCCGCCCAATTGCATGGCAAATGGGGGATCCACCAGGGGCCTTAGGATCCAGACCCCAGTTAGTCTGGATCTGCACAGTAACCCCAGTAGGACTAGACAGGAGCTGTAAATTCATTCCTGGAGTGAAGAATGAGGAAGCAGGACAACAGCCTCTCTTTCCCACACAGGCCATTGGCAGGAGTGATTGAACCTGTGACCTTGGGAGCTAAAAATATAAACCTCAACTGCTTGAGCTAACCTCCCCACTCTGGGAGAGGAGGGGTTGCTACTAAAAGTAATTTTCCCTCTGCTGATACTCACCCCTTCTTGTCAACCATTTGAAATGGGCCACCTTGATTGCATTGACCTCGTTAGCACTACAAAAGTAATTCCCTTCTCCCCCTTGGTATTCACCCCTTCTTGTCAACTGTTGAGAATAGGCCACTTCCACCTTAATTGAATTGGCTTGTTAGCACTGACTCCCCCCAGCCCCCTCCCTTGGTAAGGCAACTCCCATCTTTTCATGTGCTATAATATATATTCTGCTTACTGTATTTTTCACTCCATGCATCCGATGAAGTGGGTTTTAGCCCATGAGAGCTTATACTCAAATAAATTTGTCTCTAAGGTGCCACAAGGACTCCTCGTTGTTTTTGCTGAGACAGGCTATGGCTACACTTGCAGCCGTACAGTGCTGCCGCGGGAGTGCTCCCGCGGCAGCGCTTTGAAGTGCGAGTGTGGTCGCAGCACCAGCGCTGGGAGAGAGCTCTCCCAGTGCTGCAGGTACTCCACCTCCCCGTGGGGATTAGCTTGCAGCACTGGGAGCTTTGCAGCGCTGTAACTTGTTGCGCTCAGGGGTGTGTTTTTTCACACCGCTGAGCGAGAAAGTTGCAGCACTGTAAAGAGCCAGTGTAGCCAAAGCCACAGACTAACATAGCTGCCCCTCTGAAACCTGCTCCCTGCTCTGTTAGCACAGGTGGAGCAGGCCCAGCAAGCTGTAGATAAGGCCCAGGCACCCCAGCAAGAGCAGAGCACCATGCAGAATGGGCCTGAGTCACAACAGGTCCCCACAGTTTGATTCCACTCCCCTTCTTGGGGCTACATTCTGTCCCCCGCATCCTACAGTCACAGTTGATGCAGCTTCACGGCCCTATCTCAGGGGTCCTTTTACTCAGTGGTACCATGCTAGGGTGGGGACCCCATCTGTGTGTGTCCTCCTGGTCTGTAAGGAGATTGGGATCATCCATTGCATTTGCTATGCTGCCATGTCCAGCACCAGTGGATTTGGTAGCCATGTGGCTCACAGTGACTGGTACAGATGCTGCTTGGCCACCTGCTGCACCCTATATGCAAGTAAGCTTTTGCTCTGCTCTAAGGCCGCTGCGCCAGTCCAGCTAGGGCCGAGGTAGCAATAAAGCTGCTGTCACCCCCAGAGAGGAGGCATCACACGCCAGTCTTGAGAGGGCTGTCCTGTGTCTGACAGCCCACAGCGGGTCTGCCCTCTGTTGGCCCAGGCTCCACGGGTGTGATGTTATTTGTCCTCTTTTTGGTTTTATTAAATGTGTTCCTGGAGAGGGTGTCCTGTGCTTCTTTGCGGACCTCCGCAAAGGGACATGGAGAGCAGTGTATCTGGATTGGAGCCAGTGTCCCCAGGAGGGGAAAAGCCCTGGCTCTCATTCCCTGGTTCCTAGAGCCAACCAGTCCCCATCACACACTGGCCTCTCTCCCCCCTGGTTTGACAGATGGAGCCCAGAAGGGCATGCTCCGTCTCCTCAGTCCCTGGGGTGTGGGGCAGTTCACAGCAGTCAGGCCCAGCCCCCCATGGGTGTCTGAGATGACAGGATCCATCCTTATCTCCCTGTGGCTCCCCTGAACTGCCCCATCCCCCCCATGTTGACCCATCGCTCTCGATCCTGATCCATTCCCCCCATACTGGCCTATCCCCCTCCCACTGTCCTGACCCATCCCCCTACATTGGCCCATCCCCATTCCCTGTCCCCCCCATCCCTGCTAGCCCATCCCCCTCCTACTGTCCTGACCCATCCCCCTACGTTGCCCCATCGCTATTCCCTGCCCTTCCTGCTGGCCCATCCCCATTGCCTCCCCCCGCCCATCCCCCATGTTGGCCCATCCCCATTC
This sequence comes from Chelonoidis abingdonii, assembly GCF_003597395.2. Lineage (NCBI taxonomy): Eukaryota > Metazoa > Chordata > Testudines > Testudinidae > Chelonoidis > Chelonoidis abingdonii. The sequence goes on along the minus strand of NC_133772.1, from coordinate 29,401,852 downwards.
CCCGCCCCGCTGGCCCATCCCCACCTCCAGCTGACCCCCCCCTCGCTGCCCGGGGCGGGGCGGGCCGATCTCGGCGCAGCCAGTCCCAGACCCGGCCCGGCCCGGCCCGGCCCACGCAGGTGGAGGGAGCGGCCTCCCCCGCTACTTCCTCTGCCGGCCCGGCCCGGCCCCTCCATCCGCCATGGGGCGGCCCCGACCGCCAGCCGCAGCCCGGCGCGGTGAGTGCGCCCGCATGGTGGGGGGTTTGGTTTGGGCCCTTAATCCCGCTCCGGGGCCGGGTTCGCCGAGCGCTCGGGGCGGCGGAAGTGGGAAATGAAATCCTGCGGGTAAATGGTGAAACCGGGGGGTGCCAGGTTACAACGTGCCTCTCCCCCCCCCTTCAATTTCGCTCCCTCTGGCCGAGCAGAGTTCATGGCATTTTGCCCTCCCGTCTCCAGGGTGTGCCCCCCCCCCCGCGGCTGGGGCAGGGCGGGGTTTGCCTGGCTGGCTGTGGGGCGTGTCTGAGTCCCTGGGCATCGGTTTCTGCTGCGGGTGGGAATCAGGCTGGGTTTCAGCCCAGACCAAACAGGCCCCTTTGCCCTTCGAAGCTCTGGGCTGGTAAGGGAGGAATTCGGGGTTATTTTGTGGGGAGGGCTTCACCCCTTGCCCTTTCCCATGGGCCCCCTGGTCCTGGCTGTGCCGCAAGTAGTAGGATTGATTCTTCCCCCACGCACACACACATCCTGTAGATCAGAGTTGGCGGGACTTAGCCAGCCCTACTGCCCACACAAGGCTCCGGCAGCAGTTTTTAGGAGACCTTGTCTCCAGTTCCCCCATACTGTGGCACTAGATACTTCATTCACTTCCTGCTTTTTAGACTCTTGTATAATATGACTGTGCTGGTACAGCTGCCAGGCTTCACCCCAGAGGTAGCTGCATCTTGGCATTGAGCAAGGGATCCTCTATATAAAGCAGTTGTGCTCCACCTCAGAGACAGCTGCCACTCAGCATTGGGTGAAGGGTCCTGTGCTTATAAATTGACTGCTTTGTCGTACCCCAGAAGTGGCTGCATTTCAGGCCTGGCCTCTCTGTCTCTTCCGTCCCCCCACCCCCAGCCATGTCGTTCAGGAAGGTTGTGCGCCAGAGCAAGTTCCGCCATGTCTTCGGGCAGCCCGTCAAGAATGACCAGTGCTATGATGACATCCGCGTATCCCGCGTCACCTGGGACAGCAGCTTCTGTGCCGTCAACCCCAAGTTCGTGGCAGTGATCGTGGAGGCCAGCGGGGGAGGGGCCTTCATGGTGCTGCCAGTGCTCAAGGTGACTGGGATAGTGGAGGGCAGGAGCTGAGTCCTACCAGCTCATTGCACCGGTGACACTAATGTGCTTTAAGCCTCAGGAGAGATGGAAATGGGGAGAGCTGCGGTTAGCAGTGTGGGTGGAGAATGGGTCTGTGAGGGACTGTTCTCCCCCGTGCTCCTGGCTGTTTCCCCCTGGCATTAAGGGGACAGTGTAGTTGGGAAGGTGATGTCCTGGAATTTTGTAGTTCACAGATGTAATGAGTTTGTTCTCAGCTGCATCAAGTGTGCAGCCCTGCAAATACACCCCTCTACTCGCCGTCCCCCTTCCCGCCCCCCGCAAATCAACAGGATTGCAAGTGTATAGGAGGAGTCCAGGGCTGGAATAGCGGGGGTCAGGGTCAGGGTGGAGGGGCTCTGGCTGTAGATTGAGAAGGAATCTCCTGTGACTCTACCCTTCTCCCCCAGACAGGGCGCATCGATAAGTCATACCCAACAGTGTGTGGGCACACGGGCCCTGTCCTGGACATCGACTGGTGTCCGCACAATGACCATGTCATCGCTAGCGGCTCTGAGGACTGCACCGTCATGGTGAGAGGGCTGGGGGCAGGGGTGGCCCTATGTGGGGGAAGGGGTTGGGGCAGCCATCTCTGTCTGGATTCGGTGTGATTAGCAATCTGTCTCCTCCTCGTGTGTCAGGGCATGCCCATGGTGGCAGGTGGAGCAGATGCTTGTGTCAGCCAAGAGCGTTCTCTGCTGGGGTGAGGGAGCACAGTGGCCGGGGGGGAGCGGGGTGCAGGCTTCCCACGGGCCCCCTCTAACCTCTGTGCCCTGACAGGTCTGGCAGATCCCAGAAAATGGACTAACACAGCCCTTGACAGAGCCCGTGGTGGCCCTGGAGGGGCACTCGAAGCGCGTGGGCATCGTCACCTGGCACCCAACTGCCCGCAATGTCCTCCTCAGCGCAGGTACAGCCTCCCCTCCCTGTGATTCTGTGTGTGGGGTGGGATGGGGCAGGGTCCCTGCAGGGGAGCAAGGGGAGCAGGTGGGGCTGTATGTGGAGGGCTCTGTACCAGATGACTTGCGGATAGTTAATGTAAAGCCTTGTTTGTTTGCTTTGGGTTTAAATGGCTCTGAAGCAGTAAACCTAACTTCAGTCTCAAACAAATTAGTAAAGGACAGGATTAGCAGACGCATAGATGAACACGATGTGTTAGGGAGAGTCAACACGTTTTTTGTAAAGGAAATGATGCCTCGCCAATCTATAAGAATTCTTTGTTGGGGGTGTCAACAAACATGGTCCAGGGTGATCTAGTGGATACGGTGTACTTGGACTTTCAGAAAGCCTTTGTCAGAAGTCTGTCACCAAAGTCTCCTAAGCAAACTGAGCAGTCATAGGATAAGAGGAAAGTTCCTCTCATGAATCAGGAACTGGTTAAAAGAGAGGAGGTAAAGGGTAGGAATAATTAGTCAGTTTTCACAGTGAAGAACAGTAAAGAGCAGGCCCCTCCGTGCATCTGTATTGTGTTCAGTGCTGTTCAACATGTTCATAAGTGATTTGGAAAAAGGGACAAACTGAAGTGGCCAAGTGTGCAGACGATACAAAATTACTCAAAATTGTTAAATCCAAAGCAGACTATGAAGATTTACAAAAGGGTCTCTCAAAACTGGGTGACTGGGCAGCAAAATGGCAGATGAAATTCAATGCTGATAAATGCAAAGTAACGTCCTTTGGAAAACATACTAACTATACATTCAAAATGATGAGGTCTAAATTACCTGTTACCACTCAAGAAAGAGAGCTTGGGATCATTGTGCATAGTTCTCTGAAAACATCCACTCAGTGTGCAGCAGCAGTCAAAAAAAACAAACTATGTTAGGAACCATTAGAAAAGGGATAGATAGTTTGTCTTGTCTTATAATGCCTCTATATAAATCCATGGTATATCCACACCACGAATACTGTGTGCAGCTCTGGTCTCCCCATTCCAAAAAAAAAATTAGAAATGGGAAAGATACAGAGAAGGGCAACAAAAACAATGAGGGGTCTGGACCAGCTTCCGTATAAAGAGATATCAAAAAAGAGACAACTAAGGGGGACTATGATAGTGGTCTATTAAATCATGAATGGTGTGGAAAATACGGAAGTGTTACCAACTCCTTCACATAACACAGGAACCAGTGGTCACCCAGTGAAATTAAGAGGCAGCAGGTTTAAAACAAACGTAAGGAAGCTTCACATAACAGTCAAACCTGTGGAACTCATTGCCAGGGGAAGTTGTGAAGACCAAAGTACAGGTCCATCAATGGCTATTATCCAAGATGGTCAGGGACACAACCCCATGCTCTGGGTGTCCCTAAACCTCTGACTTCCAGAAACTGGGACTGCAAAACAGAGATGGATCACTCAATAATTTCCCTGTTCTATTCAGTCCCTCTGAAACATCTGGTCACTGGCAGTGGCTAGGATACTGGGCTAGATGGACCATTGATCTGACCCAGTGGCCATTCTTATGCTCTCTGTAGTGGGGACAGTGGGGGTGGATAATGTGGTGGTTGTGTAGAACATGGGCATGGCCGAGGAGTTGGGGGAGGTGGGAAGGAGCTGTCTCTGGGGGTCGGGGTGTGATGGACTGGTCCCCCCCCAGGCTAAAATAACGTGTTGATTGTGTGGAACGTGGGCACGGCCAAGGAGCTGAGGGTGTGTGTGTGTGTGTGTGTCAGGGGAGCTGTCTGTAGGGGTCAGAGTGTAATGGACCGGTCACCCCCAGGCTTTGAAAACATAGTTATCATGTGGAACATGGGCATGGCTGAGGGGGGAAGCTGTCTCTGGGGGTCAAGGTGTGATGAACCGGTCCCCGCAGGCTGTGATAACATCGTGATTGTGTGGAACGTGGGCACGGCTGAGGAGCTGTACCACCTGGACAGCATGCACCCCGACCTCATCTACAACGTCAGCTGGAGCCACGACGGGAGCCTCTTCTGCTCTGCTTGCAAGGACAAGAGCGTGCGCATCGTGGATCCTCGCCGAGGGGTGGTCGTGGCGGTACGGAGCCCTCCAGCCCCCCCCGGTGTGGGTGTAAGGCTGTAATGGTGGGACAGTCCTCTGGACCCAGCTCCTACATGATGGCCACTGGGTTCTCCCCACTTGCAGCACATGGCCTGGACTCCCTCCTCCTTTGCTTGCAGACCATTCTAACCCTGGCTGAGTGTGGCGCAGAGGTGTTAGAAGTGATCTGGGGCGGAGTATGTAAGGACCAGCTGTCCCATCATGCTGAGGTGGGCGGTGTTTGTCTGCCCTGCGGGGGGTGAACATGATCTTTACTTAGTGGAGCTGAGTTCCCGGGCGGGTGGCACAGGACCCTTTTGCCATCAACGTTGGTGGGTGGAGGAGTTGGTGCGGTGGAGGGGGAGTGGTGGTTGCCGTGGCGTGTGTAGTTGTCCCCCCTGCTGTCCCCACACACACCACACCCCCGGAGAAGGAGCGTGACACCGGGGCGCGCCTATGCGTGCCATCTTCCTGGCTGGACGGCAGATTTACCACAGGCTTCAGCCGCATGAGCGAGCGGCAGGCTGCTCTGGGACCGGTGAGCTGGGGGCTTTGTGGATAGAGGGGCAAGGGTGCCCAGGAGCGGAATCGTGGTGTTTATTCCTTGGTTTAGCAAGCTTTTGTAACGTTTCCCATGTATCTTGCGGCAGTTTAAAGTAGTATGGGCTGGATGAATGGACTATAAGATGGATAGGAAGCTTGGCTAGATAGTCAGGCATTAAGGTAGTGATCAACAGTCATGTATGTTGGCAGCCGGTTTCAAGCGAGTGCCCAAGGGTCGTCCTGGGGTGGTTTTGTTCAATTCTTTTAATGATTGGAGGATAGCGTGGACTGCTCTCAGCAGTTTGCAGATGATGTAACTGGGAGGAGTGGTGATACACTGGAGGGTAGGAATGGTACAGAGGGCCTAAAAATTATGAGGACTGGGCCAAAGAAACCTGATGGTTCAACAAGGACAGTTTCAGAGTCTGCACTTGGACGGAAGAATCCATGCACTGCTACGAGACTAGGACTGAATGGCTAGGCAGCAGTTCTGCAGAAAAGGATAGGGTTACAGTGGACGAGAGCTGGATATGAGTCAACAACGTGTAGCCTTGTTGGCAAGATGGCTCATGGTTTTGGGCTGTTATAGGGACGTTGCCAGATCAGTGAGGGATGGATATTCCACCTCTATTGACGCTGGTGAGGCTCATCTTGGTTGAGTCCAGTTTTCAGCCCCTCAAAGAGGATGTGAAAAATTGGAAGAGTCCAGCAGAGGGCAAAAAATGATTGGGGGCTGGGACATGCTACTGGAAGAGCTGAGGAATGGGATGTTTAGTCTGCAGAAAAGAGAAGGAATGAGCTATCAAATCCCCCCTCATTCAACTACCTGAAAGGGGGTTCCAAAGAGGATGGTTCTAGACTGTTCTCAGTGGTACCTGATGACAGAACAAGGAGTAATGGTCTCAAGTTGCAGTGAGGGAGGTTTAGGTTGGATATTAGGAAAACCTTTCTCACTAGGAGGGCGGTGAAGCAGTGGAATGGGTTCTCTAGGGAGGTGGTGGAATCTTCTTCCTTAGAGGTTTTTATGGTCAGGCTTGACAAAGCCCTGGCTGGGATCGTTTAGTTGGGGATTGGTCCTGCTTTGAGCAGGGGGTTGGACTAGATGACCTCCTGAGGTCCCTTCCAACCCTGATACTCTATGAGGGTCCCCTGGGATGGGAGGTATGCCAGTTTGCACCAACAGGGCTGCATGGCACTGCCCCAGGGCAGAGTAGTGATGTCCTGGCTGCCCTGCAAGGCCCTGGATTGCCCCACAGATGCTGATCCACCGTCTCCTGTTACCAGCAAGGCCAGGAGCCCAGCCCTGCCCCCTCCCAAAACCCCTTGGAGCCAGGGATCCATCATTGGCAGCTGTACTGGAGATAATGCTGGAAAGGGGCTGATGGACTCCCTTTTTTTGCGAGGGGGGACAGTGATCCTAGAGGTAGGGGGAGTTGTTTGGGGGAGGGCAGTGATCCTGGATGTAGGGGACTGGAGGGGAAGATGGGGGGGGAGGGGGCGGCAGTGATCCTGGAGATGCTGGCTTCCCCTAGCCTGTCCCCTATAAGGATGAGATCCCTGCCTGACCCCAGAGCCCTGAAGCATGTCTGTAGGTAATATCTTGGCTTTGATGGTGATGGAGAGGATAAGCCCCTCCAGACTCCTCCCATCTCCTCCCTTCCCCATCCCACTGCAGGAGAACCTGGAAGAGCCCATGGCGCTGCAGGAGCTGGACTCCAGCAACGGAGCCCTGCTGCCCTTCTACGACCCTGATACCAATGTCATCTATGTCTGCGGCAAGGTACGGGTCCAACCATCGGGGGTGTCATACCTCTGCTGACCCCAGGCAAACGCTGTTAGGAGCAGCCTGTGGCTTCACAGGGAAGGGGCTGGGACCAGCTAGTGCTGATCCTTACAAGTAGAGGATGGGTAGCGGGTGGGGGCAGGTGACACTGCCAGTGTCCATGGGGATTGGGTGGTGTGATGATGCCCATACGCCACTGCCCACCACCACCCAAACATGCACGTATACTTCTCTCTGCCTTCCTCTTCACCCACAGGGGGACTCAAGCATCCGGTACTTTGAGATCACAGAGGAGCCACCCTACATCCACTTCCTGAACACCTTCACCAGCAAGGAGCCCCAGCGTGGCATGGGCTGGATGCCCAAGCGGGGTCTGGACGTCAGCAAGTGTGAGATTGCCAGGTGCGGGCTCCCGAAACAGGGCATTTGGGGTGTGACTGGCAGTGATAGAGGGATTGGGGGTGACTGGTGGGGGTGAGGGGGTGGCAGTGATCCTGGAGATGGGGGAAATCTAGAGGAAATGGGGAGGGGGGGTGACTTCTTCTGCTCCACTAACTCCTATGCTCCCCAACTCTGCAGGTTTTACAAGCTGCATGAGCGCAAGTGTGAGCCCATCATCATGACAGTGCCAAGGAAGGTGAGCGCCTGGCATGGCAGGGAGAGGGGAGTACTGTGTGGGGGTCAGACTTTGGGTGGGGGACATCACTGTTCTGTCCCCCCTCCTTGGGAGCAGGGCTGGGTGCAGAGCAGTGGCTGTAGCAGGTCCGGCTGGAATGCTACTGCTGCCCCTTGCAGGAAGGAGCTAACTCCCCCCAACAAAGTTCTTTTCCAAGCCAGCATCTTGGAGCTGGGAATCCCCAGCTTCAGCTCTTGCTGGCCATGGGGCTGCCCATAGTAGGGGGCTGCCTCCTCCCCAGTGGCTGGGAGTTCCACAAGCTGGTGCTGGATGGCTGACCCCGTGTGTGTCTCCCTTGCAGTCGGATCTGTTCCAGGATGACCTGTACCCAGACACGGCTGGGCCAGATGCAGCCATGGAGGCCGAGGAATGGGTGGCCGGGAAGACAGCAGGTCCCGTGCTGATCTCACTGCGCGAAGCCTACGTGCCCAGCAAGCAGCGGGACCTGAAAATCAGCAAGAAGAATGTGCTGCATGAGAGCCGCCCAGCTCCTGCCTCCAGCACTGGCAGTGCCACACACCTCAGTGCCACGGCCGTGCCTGCCACGGTGCCCAGCATCAGCATCAGCACTGCCCCTGGGGTATGTACAGCATCCCACTGTTGTCCTCACCTGGGTTTGAGCCTGCCCAGCCCAACTCTGTGACACAAGCCTGTGCTGTCTGGCCCCACTCTGTGACGCCGGGGCTGTGACGCTGACCTGGGGCTGCTCCAGCCACAACCCTGGGCCTGTGCCTTCAGAGGCGTGGAGGCCAGCTGGGGGTCTGGGTGCCCTAGCCTGGGGCAGGGGCCAGCGGCCACAGTGGGGGCTGGGCTCTGGTGGGTATGGAAAGGGTGGGGCCTCAGGGGGGTGGGCTGGGGTCCTGGGCTTTGGCCCCATGGTTGATAGTCGGTCTGAAGGGAGGCGGGCGGGTGGGGGCTGGGCTCTGGCGCTGTAGTTGATGGTCGGTCTGTCTGTCTGCAGGGTGGCGGGCGGCTGGAGGAAGTGCTGCAGGAACTGCAAGCACTGCGGCTGCAGGTGAAGGAACAGGGTGAGCGCATCAGCAGGCTGGAGGAGCAGCTGAGCCGCATCGAGAATGGGGATGTCTAGGGTGGGGGGGGCGGTGGCACGGTGCCCCCCTCCTTAAAGGGATCGCATAAACCAGGGTTTTGACTCTTCACCTCGGAGCTGCCAGTAACTGCCCCCCCTGAGGTGAGGGGGGGCCCTGGGCCCCACTCCCATCTCTCCCCTTTCCACTTGCCATGGAGAAACCTCTCCCTCTTTTATATGGCTGACCAAAACACCCCACCTCTTCAAGGAGTGGTTGGTTCTCTCACACACACCCTGCCTTAGGCAGCATCGCCTCCTCCTGGAAGCTCCTCCCACTGGGCGGGGTCACTCACCCCAAGAAGCTGATGTGCTGGGGAGTGGTTTCCTGCCTCTCAGCCCCATGGAGGGGGATGGTGCTGGGTTCAGCTCTGTCCTTTTCTTCCCAACCCCATGCAGTGGCCCCTCTCTGCCTGCGCAACCCCCTCCCCTCCCAGCACACATTTAGGGGAGACAAACGCTAAGCTCCACTACCATCCGCCCATGCTGCTGGCGGAGGTTAGGTGCGGCCTGGCTCCGTCCTCCTCTTCCTGTGCCCATGGGAGCGCAGGGGGCAAGATCGATGGGTCACTGTGCTCAGCCTTCCCCTTTAAATCAGACTTGGGTCTGCAGCTGCCACTACCATGCCAGTGCAGTGGGGTCAGAGCATGGAACAGGCCCTGGAACCCCCCCCTGTTTTTATGTGACTGTACCCTCTTTAATAGCCACGGGGGGGCAGTCATAGCAGGGACCATTCAGACCCAGCAACGTGGCTTCTGCCTAGATGCAATTAAGGAAAAGTAAAAAACCACACACAGAGCCCTGTGCAGGGCCAGATCTATATTTTCATTCCAAATAAAAGGTCTTTATAATAAACCCTTGGGCTGGGCATGTCTTACTGTGAGCCTGGGGGCCAAGAGCTGCAGCAGCTAACCAGGGTCCTGCAGGGAAACCGGGGCAGAGGGGGACATGAGCAGGAGAGCTGGCTGGGGTGCAGACAGTGGGTATATACAAGGCAGGAGGGGAGACCTTTGTACCAGCAGTGGGCGCCTGAGGCCCTGGGAAGGCAGCACCGATATAGCTGTGCTGAAAAGAAATGGTTTGCTTTGCCCATGTGGGCATGTAATTCACTGCCACTAGACAGCGCTGAAGTGCTTAGCCAGCTGCAAGGGCCTTCTCTGCTGGAGAATGAAAACAGGCAGTGCATTGCCAGGGACAGCCCCCCTCCAGCCATAGGTGATTGTGGTGGCAGGGCTGGGGGGAGGTGGAGGAGAGACTAGAGCCTTCCTGCAGGGGCTGGTTATCCCAGAAGTGCTCACTTGGGGTCATGGGGCTGTTGGGGGCAACTGAGCAGGGAGGCGATGGCAGGTGCCTCCTGATTTCATTTGTTACTCTGGCTGGGCTGTTCCCTAGTCCCTAGGAGCTTTGGCACCATTTTCCCCCTTTGGCTGACTTGTGTCTGTTGCAAGGAGAGCTCAGCTCCAGCCCCCAGGGCAGTGTGCCCCCACCACTGGGGCTGGCAGAGATGCAGTGGCTGGCAAGCACATCGTCCCCCTTTCTTCCCCCCCAGCCCCTAAGGGCCATGAGAACAAGAGGAAGAGATGGCTTCTCACCCGCATGTTGAGCTCAGGGTCCTTCCTGTCACAGGCACAGGCAGGGGCCATGCGGGGGAGACAGGAAACCAGTGGTTGGGGCTAACGAGCCGATACGGCAGCAGGGCTGGGGCAGGCAGGAAAGGAGCCTGCAGTGAGCATAGTGTGGTGCTAGGTGGGTGAATTCAGGGCCCATCTGCTGAGCACTGTCTCTAAGCAGTAGCCCATGCCTTCCTTGTGGCACCCGGACAGAACCCAGCCATCTTACTTCCCTGGGCAGCTACAGTTGTTTATCCCTCTGGGCAAGTCTGTCCTGTCCCTCTCCTGGACTTGTTAGACTAGAGGATAACAGCCTGCTACTGCTGTCCATGCGTGTTCTGTGCCCAGGAGAAGAGATGTGTGGTGGTGGTTTGACCAGCCTAGGAGGGGAAAAAAGAGGAAATGAGCATCACCTCCCAGCTTCTGTCTGTGGGCACCATCTGCCTTGCGTTTCCTCCTCCCCCCTACCCGTGGCAGCCGTCGGTCTGGAGGGGAGCCTGTGGGGCGTGAGCTGATGGGAGGGATATGGGATGATTGTGGGTAGTTGAGCCCCAATTCCCTGAGAAGTGTCCTGTGCTCCATCCAGCAATTTCCCAAAGGCAGAACCTGGAGGATACTGAGTTTCCTCTGTGCCCTGTCTTTCTGCAGCTCCACCTTCCCCACATGGGCTTGGCTGGGCTGGCAGAGGGCACAGCAGGTGCGTTATACCCCATCCCCTGCCAGTCACTGGTTTGAATCCAGCCCTGCTTGGGTGGTAGTGGTGTGCCCCTCTACTGGCTTTTGGGAAACCCCCTTACATATGAAGAGTTGAGTGGGCCTCAGTTCCTACGCTCTCAGCTTCAGGCACTGCCCAAGTGGCTGGGATAGGCAAAGATGCCAAGGACCAAGCCCCCTTGCCCAGATCTTGGGGTGGGAGGGGGGGGAGTTGGCTGCCTTCCCTGGAGGTGAATGAAACCTGTGGTCTATCAGCAGTTGAGGGCTCAATGCAAATCAGGGCTGCACAGCCCTTGGCCGCTGTTGCAGCTGCTCCCCAGTGCAACAGGCTGGATGGGCTGGCAGGAAACGCCCGCCCACGCCTGCGCGCCTCTGCTGGTCCCCGCCAGTTGCACAGTCCCCCACCCTGCCGGGAGCTGCCAGCTGCCATCACGTCGCAATGGTAAGGACCCTCTCTGGGGGCTGAACCCCCACCACCACCCCCAGGGTAGGAGGGGGGAAAACTCCAGGGCAGATGAGGTTAATGGGCTTCTTCCCCTGGCTCTGCCTCACCTGCTGGGCCCCAGGCTGGGCCAGGTATGTTTGGAGGGAAACTAGGCAGGGGGCTGGTTTCAAGCCAGGAATGGCCCAGGCGGAAGGGTAAAGATGGGCACCCCCCACAAACACACACCAACCACCTGGAAACTCAACAGGGGCAGGGATTGGCCTGGGTCTGTGTTGTCTTTGGGGCAGGAGGCTAGAGCTGGAACTCTAGGGCAGTGGGGTGGAGTATGGGGTATCCTAACTCCTCTCCCATCCCTGCCAAGGCCCTGCTCCCAAGGTCTGGCACTCAGCCCAAAGTTTGTCCCCCCTTCCCCCATCTAGGTGAAGGGACCATGTACCTGGAGTGGGAGGTGGGGGGTTGCCTTTGCTGTGCCTCAGTTTCCCCTCTGTAAAATGGGAAGGAGATCCATTCCTGGGTCTGTGGAGGAAAGAGCTGTGTAATGGCCACTTCTGCCCCTGCCATTCCCTCTGCCTCACCACAGCATGCGCTGCTCTGCTAACAACAACAGGCTCCCACCAAACCCACTGCTCCCTCCCCTCCCCTGCTTTCTGGTCTGCTCCTCTTCTCCCTCCCCCGGCTCCCTATTAACTGTCCCTCCCCATGGGAGCTGCTGCTAGCTCTCGGGAGCTGCCCTGGAAGTGGGGTGAGGGGACTGTAATCCATAGCCCTTAAACATGAGGGGATGGTGCCTGTGCTTGTGTTGTGCTCCCCAGCTTTGACTAGAGACGTGCAGTCTCTGTGCTGAGGGGGGGGGTAGTTTGAGCAGCTTGGCAGGCTGTGATATATATGTCATGTTCCTGGGGTACCCTGAGCCCTGCTCCCCCTCCTCCTTTCAATGCATGTGTGCCTGGGATGCATGAAGGCACCAGTCTGCCTGGTTTCAGTGCTGAGTTCTGCAGTAGCTGAGCAAGGGGTGTCTTGCCCTGGGGTCTGGCCACTCTGTGGTGCCATAGATGCTTCAAGGGAATGGGCCAGGTGGGGAGATAATAGCCCTAGCATAGTTGAGCAGTGGCACAGCAGCCAGGGAGGCAGCTCCTAGTCGCTCTCCTAAAAAGAAGCTGTTGGCCTGAGGCCCAGCGAGCGCTGACCTGAGAGCAGCAAGCACCAGCCCGGGGGTCCTGGGGCATTGCTCAGAAGGCAACTAGTTGGTTGCATGGCAGAGAGGTGGGTACGTTGGTGCTTCTGCTCCTGGTTGGCAGTGGCTGAAGTTTAGTCTCTCCCTGCCCAGGAACAGCACGAGCCAGCACAGGGCACTCTACTCTTCAGGCCATTTCCGGCCCATGGACTGTAAAGACTCATTTCTCGGCAGCCCAGCCCACCTTCTCCCCTCAGCCCCCTGCACCCCCAGCGGTGCGATGAGTTAGTGCCAGTGCTGCCCCTGTCTCTCAGGCTGGCCGCGCACCTATTCTACTTGGCCCAGCAAAGGACCGAGCCACCTAAGACAGGCCAGAGCCCCAGCCAGAGTCATCTGCCCTGCTGAGGACAGGGCTGCTGTCCACTGAAAGCAGAAGCAGAGCTAGGCAAAGATCAATTGCCCCCTCTGCCAAAGTTCCTGCTAGCCTAGTCCAGGCCTGGTCTCCCCCCATGCACAAGGCAGCTGCCCAGGAGGAAGCTGGAGGCAGAGAGGGGCTGGGGCATGGGGGCAAGTGGAGTTAAGGTGATAAAGCTGCATTAGAGATAGGCCTTCTAGACTCCCAAGTGTTACAACAGACCACCTGCAGCCCATTCTGCCCCCACTAGGCAGCCTCCACCTCCTCTCCTAGCCTCCCCCTCTCAGCCCTCAACGTTAGGGGCTCCTGGGTCTGCCCTGAGGCAGCTGCCCTCCCATCCCAAGCAGCTCAGCTTTTGGCCCTGCTCCCTCCCAGCCAGCTGGAATCTCCTGCCTCTCTGGGCACTGGCCAAGGCCCCATGGAGCTGGCTGAGCCCCAGTGGCTGGCAGTGCGGTGGGCTTGGGGGCCACGGGAGCTCAGCAGAGCAGCTGCTAGGTGAGGGACACCATCCAGTCCCACATGCCCAGCACGGGTCAGGAGGAGAGCGGGCAGTTACAGCCTCAAAGGCAGGTCTGAGGAGGAGCCATTAACTACACACATAAAAACACCCTCCCCTCACTCTTCCCTACTGCTCCATTACACTACAATAAGCTCTCCCAAGGGTAAATGCCTGCAAGCAGCAGGGGAACTATATCAAACCTCCACATGAGCAGCTCAGACTAAATGTACACCCCAATGCCACAAAGCCAGTCGAGGGCCAGATGAGCAGCCCCATGGCAAAACAGCAGAGTCAAGGAGTGTCAGCAGCAAAAAGGCATCCTTTATGTCAAATCATAGTGAGGCTAATAGGAACAAGCAAAATGTTAATTGTGAAAGTGTAACTAGGCTGGCCAAAAATTGAGCCACAGCTTGCTAAAGAAGCAAAAAATAACAGCATGCATTTTTTTGAAGTACATCAGAAGCAGGAAGCCTGCAAAACAGTGAGGAGATGACACAGGTGCTAAAGGAGAACTCAAGGAAGATAAGGCCATTGTAGAGAAGCTAAATGAATTCTTTGCATTGGCCTTCATTGCAGAGGATGTGGGGGAGATTGCTCCATCCTGCCCTGAGAACTAGCCTTTTGGTGGGAAATCTGAATCTTAGAATATCAGGGTTGGAAGGGATCTCAGGAGGTTGTCTAGTCCAACCCCCTGCTCAAAGGGGGACCAATCCTGAGACAGATTTTTGCCCCAGATCCTGAAATGGGCCCCTCAAGGATTGAGCTCACAACCCTGGGTTTAGCAGGTTAGTGCTCAAACCACTGAGCTATCCCTCCTATCCTGAAGTGCTATCCCAAATTGATGTGTCAGTAGAAAAGGCTTTGGAACAAATTGGTAAATTAAACAGCAATATGTCCCCAGGACTGGATCTTATTCACCCAAGAGTTCTGAAGGAACTCAAATATAAAATTGCACAACTACTAACCGTGGTATTGCATAAATCAGCCTCAGTAGCAGATGACTGGAGGATAGTTAATGTAATACCGATTTTTAAAAAGGGTTACAGAGGCAATCCTGGCAATTACTAGCCAGTAAGCCTAACTTCAGTATCGGGTAAATTGGTTGAATCTGTGGTAAAGAATAGAATTATCAGACACATAGATGAACACTGTATGTTGGGATAGAGTCAACACAGCTTTTGTAAAGGGAAATCATGCCTCAGCAATCTATTATAATTCTCTGAGGGTGTCAACAAACACATGGACAAGGGTGATCCAATGGATGTTGTGTACTTGGCCTTTCAGAAAATCTTTGACAAGGTCTCTTCACCAAAGGCGCCTAAGCAAACCAAGTGCTCATGGGATAAGAGGGAAGGTCTGCTCATGGATCAGTAACTGATTAAAAGACATGAAACAGAGGGTAGGAATAAATGGTCCATTTCAGAATGAGGCGCAGTAAACAGAAGGGTCCCCTGGGGATCTGTATTGGAACCAGAGCTGTTGAACATATTTATAAATGACCAGAAAAAGAAAGTGAACGGTGAGGTGGCAAAAGCTGCAGATGATACAAAATTATTTGAGATAGTTAAGTCCAAAGCAGATCAAAGATATATCACAAAACTGGGTAGCGATTGGGCAACAAAATGGCAGATGAACTTGAATGTTGCTAAGTGCAAAGTAACGCACACTGGAAAACAATAATTCCAACTAGACATGCAAAATGATGGGGTCTAAATTAGCTATTACCATTCAAAAATGAGCTTGGCATCATTGTGGACAATTCTCGGAAAACATCTGCTCAATGTACAGCAGTGGTCAAAAAGGCTAACAGTGTTAGGAGTCATTAGGAAAAGGATAGATATTAAGACCAAAAATATCATAATTACTAAATAAATCCATGGACACCCACAAATCTCAGAGCTGATATGGCTGAACTGGAAAAAGTTCAGAGAAGGTCAACAAAGATGATGGAGGGTCTGGAACAGCTTCCGTACTAGGAAAGACTAAAAAGTCGGGGGCTGTTCTGCTTAGAAAAGAGATAACTAAGAGGAGATATGACAGAGGTCTAGAAAATGAATGAGGTGGAGAAAGTGACTAGAAAAATATTATTTACCCTTTCCTACAATACAAGTACCAGGGGTCACGCAATTAAATTAATAGGCAGTAGGCTTAAAACAAACAAAAGGAAGCACTTCTTCTGACAGTGCATCTGTGGAATTCATTGCCAGGGGATGTTGTGAAGGCCAAATATATAACTAGGTTAAAAAAAAGAAATAAGTTCATGGAGAATAGGTCCATCAATGACTATTAGCTAAAAGGGTCAGGGACACACATCCCCATGCTTTGGGTGTCCCTAAACCGCTGACTGCCAGAAGCTGGGACTGGGCAACAGGGGATGACTCACTGGATAATTTCCCTGTTCTGTTCAGTTCCTCTGAAGCATCTGGCCCTGGCCACTGTTGACTGACGGGATACTGGGATAGATGGACCATGGCCTGACCCACTATGGCAGCTCTTTATGTTCCTATTCCTTGCTTCTCAGAGCCCCCTGGCAACATGGGTGACCCTTTGCCCACTGGCAGGACCCTGCCGCCTGTCTGGCTGCAATTCTGGGAAGGGCTGCTCTCTCGGGAAAGGACAAGTGAGGCCCCAGCTCTACAGTGGTCAGCGCTCTGGCCTGCTGCTCCAGGGAGCCAGGCTCAGTTCACAATGAGAGCCCAGGATTGCTGCGCTGGGCCTAGTACCAGCCCAGAGAGCTGGAGCTCGGAACAAGCGGGGCTGGGCCCTGCAGCTGCTGCCAGCTGCAAAGCCACCTCTCTCTCACTACTGCTGTCACCTGCCTGACCGCAGCTTCCTGTTACCCTTGTCAGCCCGGTGAGACCTGCACCCCCAGGAGACACCCACACAGGCCACGTAGCATGTGATACACGCCACCCACCACCACCTTCCCCTACCCCCCAGACACACACACAGCAGGGTGGAGAATCCACACCAGGAAAAAGACTCACAGAACCCCTCCCCCGACACACATGGCCTGGCAACTGCCTGCGAGGGGCATGGGACCCAACAATGCACCAGCCCGACCTGCACCCATTGCCTGAGGACGGGGTAAGGCACCCCATACACTCACACAGCCTGCCTAACTCCCCACCCAATACCAACCCACAGCCCCCTCCTATTCCCCTCACACAGCCTGCCTAACTCCCCACCCAATACCAACCCACAGCCCCCTGCACCCAACTCTAACCTCCCCCTCAACTCTCCCTAATGCCCCCCCCCACCTCCATGCCAACCAAAGTTCCCTGTAAGCTACATGGCCGCAAAGCAGCCTATTTAGCACCACACAGGCACCCAGGGAACCCCACACTGGGACCTGCCGTGGCTGAGGGAGGGGCACCTCTCCCTCGGCCCCAACTCAGCCCTGGACCTGCCGTGGCTGGGAGAAGGGCAGCCTGAATCTGCAACAGCTGGAGCACCCCTCCCGCAGTCCCAACTGAGCCCGGGACCCAGCCCTGGCCCAGACCTGCTGTGGCTGGGGCACCCCTTCCCTGGCCCCTACTCAGACCCGGCCCTGCCGCAGCCAGGGAGGGCTCCCTTTCTCGGCCTGAACCCAATGCCTTGCCTGAACCTGCCATGGCCCAGGAAGGGGTGCCGCTCCCCACTAGCCCAGATGCTGCTGCAGGGGAGAGAGATTGCTGAGCAGAGTCCTCTCTCCCCACTATAGCCCCAGAGCACCCTTCTCCACCTGAAACACCTCATCCCTGGCTCCACCCTAGAGCCCTCACCCCAACCCTCTGCCCCAGCCCTGAACTCCTTGCCACACTCAGAACCCCTCAGTCCCACACCCACCACATGAATTTTATGATGTGTACCAATATGGAAGTGATGTTTTAGGTAAAATATAAAACAGATGTATTTACTACAGAAAGCTAGATTTAAGTGATTATAAGTAGCAGGCATAGAGATTAAAGATGGGTACATAAGAAATAAAAAACTCTGGCAGTCTAAATTCTGCAGACTAAACAAGATTTGAATCAAGCAGTTTCTCACCCCAGTGGATGTTCCAGGCAGTTTACAGTTTTTATTACACGAGGGAATTTGATTCGCAGCCTGGGACCAATCTCCCCCATTCAAAGACTTTGCTTTCCAAACGAGCTTCCAGGTGTTGAGATGAGGGAGGACAGAGGCCAAGTGGTGATGTCATCGACCCTCACTTAGACTTTCTCTCCAGGTGCTAGAAAGATCCTGGCTGCAACATTGGGGTTAGGCAGCCCCCATTGCATACAGGCCCTCTCTGAGGAGGCTCTGGGAGAGCGGCTTCTTCTTGATGGGCCATTAACTCCTGTCTGGCTGGGCCTGATTTAAATCTGTCTCACTAGGTACTAAAACCACTGAAAGGCTGGCTGTGGGCATGTCCCGTTTACCACATATTTCAGTGCCAAACATATAGCAATGCTTCATGTGCCATGACAGTACAGACAATCCAACCAAACAGCAATGTTCAATGGATCAAGACTTTATAAATGACACCTCGCCAGGCATCCTGTGTAAAAAACATATCACAATCACTTCACAGTGGTGAATATGGGGATCCAAGGTGCTACTTTGAGATACAGAGTGTGACACCTCCCCCTAATGCAAGGGTGTTAATCCCTAAAGCAGAGACTGTGTGGCCATGGTCCTCTTTAGGTTTTGACAATATAATGCCCACGTGTTGCTAAACTTTGTAACATTACCTACATGAGCTCTTGCAAAGTTCAGTGTACTTTCTAATACTTCGTGGATCTGTCCAGTGATCTCAGAAGTCAGCAAGCGTGCCTTCTCTGGGTTGCTAGAAAGCATCTATTTGTATCTTTGCAGCATTGTTAGCCCTTCTGCTTCTCCCTTTGGTGTTAGCTCAATGTAGATATTAATGTGTTCTATAGCATAGATATTTTGGCATTTAGCTATTAAAGAGATAAGGTGCTGTGTCTCAATTTCCCCTTCCATATAGCAGAACAGGTTTATTATGGTTTCTCTGCTGTGACAAACTCCAAGTCTGTTTACAGGTATGAGCTGAAATGCAGCATTGTCACAGAGCTTCTTAACACATGGTTTGATCTTATTTACCACTCCGAGCATGTTCAAAAGCTTTCCCAAAAATCATGCATATTGTACCTTTTCATCAGGCTTACCCTCAGCCCCAAATTCTTCTTCACAAGGTTTAATATTAGCATCAAAAATTTTGTCAGGAGGTTTGAGCAGCAGCAAACCCTTTACCACAGATGCATGTTTGTCATACCATGTTCTCTGTTTAGACAGTCTGGTTTGTTCAACACCCATTGTGTCTTTCAACTGCTTCCTGAACCTTAGCATCTGTTCAGTTCCTGGCTTTTCTTTCCCTTCAGTGTGGGTTCTCAATCCATTCATATCTTTGGGGCTTTGGTACTCCACAGTCTAGTGAGGTAAGGACGTAAGGGGATTCTACATTTTGGCTAGTCCTGTGTGGAGCTGTCTCCCAATCCCAGTATGTCCATATGCAAGAAATCTATCTCTCCTTTTGGGAGCTTCCTCACCCTCCTTTTTTAGAGGTTCATGATTTGTGTCTCTAGGTTACAAGTGCTTGCTCTTTAGTCAGACCCGCCTTTTTCCAGCAGCTCTCTTGTCAGCTGCTTTGTGTGTCTTACCAGCTCTCCTCTGCCAGCTGAGTGATTTGCATGCTCACAGACCACCATTGACTGGAAGCTTCCTGGACTCAGCTTCTTGGCTGTTACACGCAGGGCCGTCGCTCTCATTTGGGCGGCCTAGGCAAGCGCCTAGGGCACCAGGATTATTGGTGGGTGGCGTTTTGCCGGAGCTGTGGGACCAGCGCACAGGGCGATGAAATTGCCGTGCGCCTAGGGTGCTAAAACCCCTAGCGCCGGTCCTGGTTACAGGCATGGGAGCTGTATCTTGACTGGACTTTTCACAATCATATAAAGATGGGTGTCCTAAAAACCTGGGACCTGGATTGGAGTACCTCCATCACCCCTTTCCCTGAGAAATTAGCTACGTGCCTGCTACCCTCCAAAAGGTCAGTTACACAGTCCCTTCTTTGAACCTAAGTTACAGGCTGCATGCCTGGGTGTACAGATGCTGAATCAGTCACTCAGTCCTGGGCATCCTCTCCCAAGTGACCAGTGAGATATCCCTGTGCTCCCACTATTCTTTCCCCATTTTCCTTCTCTGGGGTCCCCTCTAGAACACATCTTTCTAAGCTCTCTAGAGCAAAAATCTATCCCTTGTTTAGCTGCAAAGGGCTCACAGCTAACAGCTGGAATAGTTTTCTCCCTGCCAGGCACTCCACCCCTCTCTTCCTGAAGAGGCACTGCCTTCAGCTGTGGGCAGGAGTTGGTCTCCATCTCCGCCCCCCCCCGCCCCACCCACACACCTGGAATAACATTACTTCCCTTTGCTGCAGAGGAATCAAAGAGATTTTCTCCCTTTCCTTCAGCAGTTTCTGGGACTTTACCCTTTCCCTCTCAGGTCCCAGCAAAATATTCCTTCTTGCTGCAGGCTACAACAATAGAGCTATATAGAAAAAATAATTCCCAATAAACATATCAATGGGGATATCGTCCACTACTCCCATCTTTAATTCACTTTCTATCCTATTAGTTTCACTGTGCATTATGGCCAAAGACACAAGAATCTGGAAACCTTCTACTAATAAACGCTCTGCCCTCTGTCCTGCAATGTGTCACCTTCTTGAATTACACTCTGCTTAACCACAGAAATCTCTGCACCTGTGTCTTCCCATTCTAAATTTTCCCTGCCATTAATTTTGACAACCTTTATGAGTTCCATGTCTGCTTCTTCAGAGGCTAATCCCACAAAACCAATATAAGAAGTGTCAGGTGCCTCAGAGGATCCTGTGCTGAGGACAGCAGCATTAACATGGGCTACTTGTTGCCTTCTTCCTCCCAGCATAGGGCATTTATTTCTCAGGTGATAGTAATTCCACTGATGACAGCACCTTTTGGGCTCTTCTGTTTTCACAGGAGGTTTGAGATGGGGATTAGTGGAATGGTTTTGGGGTGGTGAATGCCCAGCCTCCCTCTTTCTTCCCAGGGCAAAATGGGATTATCCTTTCCCACGAAGGTTTAACCCCCTACACCACCCCCTTACTCTCAACAGATGCCTGGGTCTGCTCAAAGCCATCAGGTAGAGATACCATCTCATCTACAGTTTTTACATTTTTATTCCATAGACATTGTTTTACATCATCTTTATATACTGAGCAACAAGATCAAACATTTGTTCAAAACTTTCAACACCTTTCTCCCTCACCCACTTTCCCATTAGATCTTTCATCCTGTTTACATATTCCCCATTACTCATATCAGCATTGCTTTTAAAATTTCTAAATGTCACCCTCTGTGTTTCAGGGGTAATCTAAAATCATTTCAAACAGGGTTTTTTTAGTTTGTTTTTTTTGAATTTACAGTAACCTAAAGCATCCTGAATTGGCATTTCATTGGAGTATATTAAGAGCTTTACCAGCTAACTTTGCAATTAGGCTGGGGACTTTCTTGTCCTCAGGAACCACATGAGCTGCACACAGCCTCTCAAATGTAGTAAAATATTCTGATATCACCCGTCTCCTTACATGCAGGACATAACTGCTCCTGGCTGTGGATTTTTGGAGAGACAGGAATCAGTGGGGTGAGATGGTTCTGGTATTGCTTTTCTAGTAAGTCCAGTTGGTGTTTTCAATCTCTCTCCTTCCTCAGCCTCCTTGGTTTTCAGCTCTAGTCACTTGATGTGCTGTCTCCTCTCTGACAGCCTTTTTCCTCTCCTTTAGGCCCGGTTCTTTCATTTTCAGCTGATGCTCAGTTTTCTCTCTATTTCTGCTACCTGCAGTCTGTACAGCTTTAACCTGGCAACTGTGTCACTCACTCATTCTTATGCCTTTCTCTTCCTATTTCCCTTTCCCCAAATATGCAAACAAAAAATAATAAACTTGTAATTCTTTGACTGCATTGAGGCAGCCCACTTAAAATCTCTACACCAGTGTAAGAATTGCAAATCTCAGTCAGAACAAGCTGTGCATTTCATCCTGTTCATTGTGCCACTGAGAAAGTATTCCTGGGGTACAACCTGGAACTTTGGGACCACTGTGCCCCCTTAACTCTATAACCTAGGCTTTTTCTCACAAGGCTATGACAGTCACAAGCAGCAAACTCCTCCAGCTACTGTGATCAGCCAACAGCATGTGTAGACCTACATCCAGCTAAAGTGCATGAATGCTAAGTCACTCATGAATTGTACGAATCACCCTAGGCCTCAGCTTGCACCCCAGAAATATAGCATCTTACAAGCTCAAGACTTCCTTGGACAGTGCAAGCCCATTAATTAGTTTGCCACTCCAATGAAGGATAACGGATAAACACCAGCTCTTGTTAACCGGAGATTTCCCCAGCCCTTCAACCGAAAACAGTTTTAGGAAAAATCTAAAACAATTTATTTACTACAGAAAGATAAGATTTAAGTGATTATAAAAAGCAAGCATAGAAATCAAAGTTAGTTATCTAAGAAATAAAAAAACTCCGCAGTCTAAATTCTACAGACTAAAGCAAGATTTGAATCAAGCAGTTTCTCACCCCACTGGATGTTTCAGGCAGCTTATGGTTCTTATTACACTGAGGGAATTTGCTTCCCAGCCTGGGACCAAACTCCCCACTTCAAAGACTCTGCTTTCCAAATGATCTTCCAGGTGGTGACATGGGGGAGGAGAGAGACCAAGTGATGATGCCATCAACCCTCAACGGCCTGATGTAAATCTGTATTGTCAGTTGCTCCTATGTTACCGCTGAAAGGCTGACTGTGCACATGTCCTACTTACCACATATTTCAGTACCAAATGTATAGTAATACCTCATAACTTCACATGCCGTGATAGTACAGACAATCCAACCGAATGGCAATGTTCAATGGAACAATGATACCTCGCAAGGTGTACTTTGCACAAAACATATCACAATCATATCGCAGTGGTGAACATGAGGTCCAGGGTGCTGTCTTACAGCAGCACAAAGAGATTGTATTGAGGACAGGGAAGGGGTATCCATGCAGTGCCAAGGTCCTTGGCATGCCCACAAGCCTGGCACATCTGCAGTCATTAACCTCATCCCCTTTCCCTCCTCCCCCAGCACTCTGCCATCCGTGCCCCACGGGGCCTGCTCTCTGCAGGGCTGGCACTCCTGGTGCTTCCTGGAGCCGCGCTGGGCTCAGACTCCAACCCAGACAACAACTCTGTGGCTGTGGTCTTCCTGGTCTTCCTGCTCCTGGTGCTGCTCCTGGTGCTGGCCCTGGCCTGGCGCAAGCTAAGCCATGATTCAGATGGCAGGTATCACCCACGCCACCTGTGCCAGCCACACCACCTGCTGGCAGCCCTGGCCAGGCGCTGGCGTGAGCTGCGAGGGCAGATGCCCCCTGAGAGGCACTGGCAAGGCAAGGAGGATGAGGAGGATGAGGACGACGATGAGGAGGATGAGGAGACCCTTCAGCGGGATGAGGAGGAAGGTGGAGGAGGGCAGGAGCAGCAGAGCGAGGAGGAGGGCACTGCTGTGCCAGAGGGGACCCCGCCCCGCGATGCCCCTGAAGGAGCCCTAGAAGAAGGAGGGGAGGCAGAGGGTGCCAGCGCCGGAGGCCTGCTCAGTGACCTGCACTCCTTCTCCGGGACAGCTGCCTGGGAGGACAGCGCCGCAGAGGGAGGCAGCCGCCAGCATGTCACTGCCCTCTAGGGAAGCTGAGGGAAGGATACAGACTACAGGGGGACTGCAGCCCCCCACTTGCTGACTGGGGAGCAACTGCAACTGCTCCCAGCCCCCCTGCAAGGAGCTGGGATGAACTGCTCCCCACACCCCACCCCTCCCTGCAGAGCTCTTCACCCCTCGCCATGGGGCTGCAATGGCCCCCCCTGCACCCCACTTCTCCCCACCACCACCCTCACACCAGGAGAGCCAGCCCAAGCAGAGCAGGGAGCGCCCCCTCTCCCCTAGACTCTGCACTGACTCTAGCACTCCTCCCCCCACCCACCTGCACCAGGCTATAGGGCGTGACACCATGGCACGAGGTCGTGGCTCCACTCCCACTGAGGAGCTGCTGATTGGCCCACAGGTAGCGCTACAGACACCAATAAAGGGGCAGCATTGCTCATAACCTGCCACAATCTGCAGCTTCATTTACCCTAGAGGGGAATGCTGGGGGTGGGGCTGCATGGGAGGGGCAGAACCAACTGTGAACCACACTCCTGGAAGAAGAGGAAGGGAGGGTGACCCCAGCCTTCTGGCCTCAGGGAAGGCTTGCCAGGCCCCCCTGCCCTACAACATGGTGGGGGTAGAGTATGAGGCTTCCCCATTGAACAATCTCCCCAACTGGCTGCCCACCAGCTGGAGTGACACCCCTCCCCCAAACACCATGGAGCAGCTGGCAAGGGGGTGGTGGCAAACTTCCTCCTCTCTCTCAGCAACAAGAAGGGAGGGCCACAGCACAGCCATACCCAGGCTTTAATTGGCACAGACCAGCCAGAGAGGGGCTGTCTGCCCCCCACACCTCACAAGGTGACACAGCGTACAGCAAACAAGCCAGAACCCTCCCACCCAGAGAAGGCAGAGCGTGGTCACTTCCCTAATACTCAGTACCCCCACTGTCCCCCCCTGCACCATGCCTCTCCAGGCTCTGCCCCGCCCAGACTTCCAGGGCTCTGAGCCCCACCCCAGCACCCCTAACCCCTACCATACACCCTGCACAATGCCCTTCTTCAGACAGGCCCCCCAGCCATGCTCTGCTCCCTCCCCAACACACACTGACCCCCCCGACAATGCCCCTGCCACACTCTACCTCCCACGCTCTGCTGTCCTCTCGCCCTGACACACACACACACACACACCCTGCCGTGCTCAGCCCCTTGAACCCGAAACATGATTTCGCGCTGACATACACACCCCACCGTGCTCAGCCCCTTGAACCCGAAACATGATTTGTAGCAATAAAAACAGAGCACCAAGGAAGGGTTAAAAGCCCCATGGGTGGGAGCTGCAGCCCGGGGGCCATGGGGCTGTCAGAACATGCCCAGCACCCCCTGCCCTCCCCAGCTGGGGCATCCCCACCCGCTGGAATTGCAGCCCTGACAAAGCATCTCCTCCTGAGTCCATCCAGGCTGGGGACCCCGACAACCCCCAGCCTCACTCAGCTGTCAGGGGGCTATGTCCATCCCATGGGTCACCGACAGGCTAGGCACCTCCACGGGGAGCCTCCCGCCGGCCCAAGCTGAGTCTCCTGCCCAGGCAGGGGCACCATGCCTGCCTCAAGCTACCTTGCCACCCGGCCCCGGCCCCCCTTCTGCTTCTTGGTGCCTGTCGGCGTCTTGATGGGCAGGGGGGCCGTGCCCTCTGGTTGGGGAGGCATCCCTAGCTCCATCGGCTCCACTGCCAGGCTGGGCTTGAAGGCCTCGAAGGGAGAGAACTTCAATGGGCTGAAAGCAAAAAGGGAACTGGGAGTGAGACCCCCATAGACAGGGTGTGAGCCAGCCCCATCCCAACTCCCGTAGAGGGCCAGGCCTGGAAACCCTGCAATCAATAGCCCCAAGCCTTGGCACTCAACTCCCCCAAACCCCAATCCACAGCCCCCATCCCAACCCCTCCATGGGAACCCTGTTAACAACCTCACACCTTGGCACTGCCTCCCTGCCCACCCAGCTCCACATGGCAATACCATACAGAGAGAGGGGTATCTACTGTTGGGAAATCCCAGGAAGGGAATGCTAGAGCCACTGCCCCCTAGAGGGGAAAGGCTTCATATCCCACTCCCCATGCCCGAGTCAACCAGTTCCCCCAGCCTGGTGCTGGATCGGAGCCAGTGCCCCCTAGAGGGGAAAGAAGCCTTGCCTGTTGGTCACCTCCTTTGGAGGTGCCCCTAGCCGTACCTGACGGGCGTTCTGGGGCTGCTATTGAGGCGGCGAGGGGAGCGCACCTTTGGCTGGAAGGAGAAGCCCTCCTTAATGCTCTCCAACACCGACGGGGCCACATATGTGAAGCCCTGCAGAGAGCACAGAGGTCAGAGCAGCAGGGATGCCACAGTGCAAGCTCCACCCCCTCCCAGCTGTGACAGCACCCCCTGCTTGGAGTCCTTACCAAGAAGGCCTGGTTGGCACTCTCGCTAATGGAAGCGTCGTCAGGGCTGTCCACGGGCGTCTGACGAGTGAAGCGGATGTCAAACTGGCTGACATCATCATCCGATTGCTGCATGGCAGGAGAGAGGGGAACAAAGAGGGGTCAGTCCAGAACAGGAGGGGCAGCCTGGCATCAGCACCATCCACCAGCAGGGGAGGATGGCAACCAGGCTTGCCACATAAAGGATCTGGCTTCCGATTTGCCATCCAGATTTTCCTTCCCCAAGGGGCTGGGAGCTGCAGGGCCCCATGGGGGCTGAGCGCCTTGCACAGCTTTCCTGGACATCTGGGTCCCATTCTCCAATCCCGTGTCAGTAGGGCTGGGCTGCGAGGAGCCCTAGGTGCAAGTGCTCTGCACTGCCATCCGGGCGAGGGTGCTGGGAGCTGCAAGGTCCCCTAGGGGTGTGAGACATCTATTGCCACGTGGGAGAGAGCAAGGCAGGCCTGTTCTGAGCTCAGCCCAGGCTGGGCTGGGCAAGGCAAGCAGGGAGCAATGGGCTGGCTCTCTCCTGCCATTTGGGGGTGGCTGGGGGCAGGGTAGTACCAGGCAAGGCCTGAAGGGTGGGTCCAGCTTGCGCGCCAGCAGTTCATCCCAGTTGACTTGGCGGAAAAATGGCTGCTTCTGTAGGAACAGATACGTAGGCAGAAGGTCAGAAGCCCAGCAGCTGCTCCCTCCTCCCCCTTTGCCCAGCTCAGGCCTGTGCCCTCTCCTGGGCTCCCCATGCAGACGCCCTGTGGTACGGGGAGTCCTAGGCCCAGGAAGGCCATGGCAAGGCTGGGCACAAGACTGTGCCCATGTGGAGAGGAGGCTCCGCCCCCAGCCCAGAGCCATGGAAGGGAGATGCCTCCTGCCACTGACTCCAGTGTACCCATGGGTGCAGCTAGGGGAGAAAATCCCCCCTTCAGAGTACTGAATACTGCCCCTCCCCCACCTCCACAGGGCACCCTCCCACCCCACCTACCTACCTGCACATCAGCTGCATCGCCCGTCCCGCCCCCAATCCTCTGGCTGGGGTTTCTCTTGAGGAACTGAAGAGAGAATGGAGTCAGGGGGCCTTCAGGAAACACAGCCTGACGGACATGGGACGGAGGGTTTCACCCCGCCCCCATCCTGATTCCACATCTAGTGGCAGCCATTTTAGTGAGACCCACATAAAAGCCCTGATTCAAGATCATGCCCTGCTGGTTCTGGAGCTGATGGGTCAGCAACTTTGAGGAGCGGAAGTGAAGGAGATGGCAACAGTGTCAGATAGGGGCAGGTGCTGGTAACCTACTGGGGGAGTGGCACCTCCTTGCATAGGTCAGGAGCATGAGGCGGTATCCTAGTTTGGGGCGGGGGGGGCGCATGCAAGCAGTACCTTCTTGAGTAGATCCCGGGCATCAGGGGTCAGGTAAGGTGGCAACACCAACTTTCCCTTGAGGATCTTGTCGATGGTTTTCTTCCGATTCTCAGCCGTGAAGGGCGGCTGCAAAGGAAGCACAGAGGGGGCTGAGCACGGATATGGGGCAGGGGGTGAGCACCAGCAAAAGGGGGATCCAGGGGCAAGAGGTGGTCATGCTGGGGGAGAGGCATGGCTCAGCATCGGGGGGCACTGAACCTGGCACAGAACGAGGGTCTGGGCTGGGGCAGAGGGTGCAGAGTGAGGGACCATGCTGGTGTGAGGGAGGGAAGGTGCCGTTTGACAGAGCGACAGCCAGGCCCAGTACGATACCTGGGGAAAGGGGAAACACTCGGCCTGTGGCTCTGGCCCCCCACCCCCATGTTAACAGCATGAGCAGGACTTGCCGATCCAGTGAGCATGTCATACATCAAGGCCCCGAGGCTCCACCAGTCCACGGCCCGGTTGTGTCCGCTCCGCATCAGGATCTCTGGAGCCCTAGGGGCAGCACAGACACCCTGAGCTGCTGGGCCAGCCACTGACCACCCCAAGGCCCTCCAGGGGAGCAACATGAGGGGAGAGGGGATGTCTCTGGGGCCAGGTCGCATGGGGGAGCAGTGCGAGGGGAGGTGGGTGTCTCTGGGGCCAGGTCCCACAGGCAAGCAGTGTGAGGGGAGGTGGATGTCTCTGGTGCACCTACATGTACTCAATGGTCCCACAGAAGGTGTGGGTGACAGCTCCCTCATGGATCGACTCCTTGCACAGTCCGAAGTCCGTCAGCTTGATGTGTCCTGAGGGAGACAAGACTCCATGGGTCAGACCTCTTGAACCAGGGCTCTCTGCACCCCACATCAAACCCTGCTGCCCCCGGGCTTCATACCTTGGCTGTTCAACATGATGTTCTCCGGCTTCAGGTCCCGGTAGATGATGCCGTTGCAGTGCAGGTGGCCCAGGGCCAGCGTGATCTCGCTCAGGTAGAAGCTGTGGCACAAGCAGGAACGAAGCAGTCAGTACCACTGACACCCGCAGCTCATGGGGGCGCTGCTCCCTAATGTGCCAGCTATGCAGCTCCCCCAGCGGGAGCCGCAGCTGACATGCCTGATCAAACCAGTGGGATGGCTCCCACCATGCCAGAGAACTGGACACTGCCCAGGGGCTACAGTCAGGCCCTGGGAAATGCTGGTGGCCACCCCCATGGCACAAGAACCTCTTCACCACTCACAGACCAGTATGGCCTGCCTCTCCCAGGCTGGCTGGGCCCCAGCTGGCATTCCTCTCTGCCTTCCTGCACCCTTCCTCCTGCTTAGCTCTGCACCTGTGTGGCCCAGTTCCTCCCCCCGTACCTGTCTCCCCCTTGCTGGGACCCCTACCCCGCCCCCAGCCCACCACTATTCTCCCTTGCTGGGACCCCCATGCTCCCCCTAGACCCCCACTACCTCCTCCCAGCCCTTGCTTGTCTCCACCTGGAGGAGACTGGCTGCCATTCAAACCAGTGGTGACTGACACTGTGTAACCAAGGGCTGTGGTGTTGACCATGGCGTCAGCAGGTCACAGTGAGCCCCCGGCTGCCCTTGGCAGTGTGCACAACATGGGATGCTAAATTGTGTCAGTTATTATGTATTCCAACCTGCCCCCATTCCCTGCTGCACACAAGCCCCCGGCTTCCTCAGGTCCTGGCACCAGCAGGTTGGCTCTGCCTTGGTGCTCTGGCACGGGGGCACCGTCTGGTTTTAAACACAGCTCTGCACTAGGCAACAGTTCAGCGATCCCTCTGAAGAGGCCAGCTCTGTGGTGTGTTTGCACAGTGGGAGCAGGTCCTTTCCCACACAGACTTTGGTCAACATAGCAAGGGTGAGACGGGCACTGGGCTGGAGATTGGGAGCCTACAAAAACAAATCACAACACAGCCGGAGCGGGGGTGGGGGGGGACAGTGTGCTCCCAGCTACTCCAGTCACTGACCATGCTGTGTCCTCCAGGAAAATGCCCTCACGCTCCAGCTGCATGAAGAGCTCACCACCTGAAAACCCAAAACAAAGAGGTCCCTGAGCTCCCCACACAGGTCCTGACTCCTGCCCCACTCCCCACTCCCCGAGAGGTCATGAGGGTAGACAGGGGCCAGCTCTGGTCAGAGTGCAGGCCGACAGCACTGTACAGTCTCTGACAACACTGTTCTCACATAGGTCACTCACATGCAGCCTGGTCTCTCCCCCAACCCTTGCCAGGGCTGAATCCTCCCAAGCCACCCCCAGCCTCAGCCCTGCCCCGTACCACTCAAGCACTCGAGGATGAGGTAGAGCTTGCCACCCGTCTGGAAAGCATAGATCAGGTCCACGATGAAGGGGTGTTTGATAGCCTCCAGGATGTTCCTCTCAGCCTTGGTGTGAGCCGTGTCCTTGGCATTGCAGGCAATTTTGGCCTGGGGGGAGGCAGACAAAGAGAGGGGCATTAGGGTGCCAGCAGAAGGCAGCTCCGAGCTCAGCAGCAGGAAGGGCTGGCCAGCTAGTTACCTTCTTCAGGACTTTCATGGCAAAGATCTTCCCAGCATTGGTCCCCTGCACCTTCCGTACCTGGAACACCTGCAAGGGAAGAGAGGGATCTTTAGGGCAGGCAGTTGTACAGCTAGATCCACAGTGCCGTGCCAACGACAGGCAGGCAGCTTCCTCCAGCAACTCAGGGGACCATCTGGGAGGAGATGCCCGATGGAAACATGACAGGATTCAGAAATGCAGCCATGGGGCCTCATGGGAGTTGTAGCTCAGTGGCCTTATGCAGCCCCTTTATAAGCCAAGCTCCCCAACCACACTTCATTTCCCATGATGCACTGGGGCCACGCGAGAGTCACTTGGCGCCGCCTGTCCTCCACAAGAATTGAGTTCATGGTGCATCCTGGCAGAGGTAGTCCAGCTAAGGACCCAGGTCCACAGAGGAGAACAGGGCAGGAAGCATCTGAACTACACTACTCATGTGGCACTACAATGGCGTGTCAGAATTTAAATTTCTGACCAGTTCTCTCCACGAGACAAGTTTTTCCCCATACAGAGCCCTAGTGCAGACCCTGGCAAGGGTCCCAATCCCTCCCTCCCATCCTTCTCGTTCTCTTCCATAGAGGTTTCTGGCTAGCGGGGGTCCAGGAGAGAAATAGGGGTGAGTCAGTCCCACAGTGGCATCCCCCACTAGAGAGAGGTGAAGTAGTAGGGGCATGTGAGGCATACACCCTTGCCCCCCGTAGCTAGCGCCATCAGTCCCATGCACCTGGCCTTTCCCTACCTTGCCATAGCCACCCTTGCCTAGGACACGCAGCAGCTCGAAACAGTGGGGCCCGATGCGCTCAGGGCCATTGTTGACGCTGCTCTCTGAGATCTCGATCTCCTCATAGTGCCCCACCGGCCTGAAGGAGATGGGCAGAGACGTGAGCAGGGAGCACATGCTAGAGATGCCGTAGGAAACAGGAAGAGCCACCCAGGGAGAGGGCATACTGGGCCAGTGAACAGCTGGGGGAAAGCCCTTGGGAATAGGGCAGGTTCTGGCTCCTGAGTGCCCGCTCCCTCCACCCAGGGAGGCTGGTTCGATTCATCAGCGCCCCAAAGAAAGAATGACATTTGTCCAAAGCCCCTGCACCCACCAGGCCCCTTCCCTAGGCTACTTACTCCAGGCCATTCCCTCGCAGCTCCAAATCCATCTCCTAGGACAGAGGAGGGGAAATCAGACAAGCACACACTGACAACCCCCACAAGGACAAGGGGTCACAGGGGTTGGGGCAGTCTGCCAAGTGCACAGGGGCTAGTGGCACCCGAACTAGGATCAGGCACTTAGAGTCTAAGGGGGCACCAGAGCTAGGAGCAGACAGCCAGGGGTTGGCCATGAGGCAGAGAGGTGAGGTGTGTACCAGGGCTAGGAGCAGACTGCCAGAGAGTGCCAATGGAGTGGGCGGCACCAGTTTTCAGGTCTGGCTTCTAGGAGGTGCCAGGCTTAAGGTCAGGCTGTGGCATAGCAAGGGGACAGGGAGATCACAGCCTCCCCAGGGGCAGGGTGAGGTGCTGGTTTCGCTGGGGTGTTATTAGTCACAGGTAACAAGGATGCTCCGTGATCAGGGTGCAGTCCCCTTCCAAGGACATTACTCATCATGCTGTCCAGAGTCACAGACCGTGGGGAGGTGAGACAAGACGCAGGGGGCCGAGTTGTTCGCGCCCCTTCCTTGGGGGGAGGTGGTGGAAGAAAATCACACGCTACCCAGACACTGGGGGCAAGTGCAGAGAGAGATCTCAAGGGGCGGGGCGGGGCGGGGGTGCAGAGGAGCCCGGCAGGTGCAGGGCGGCTGGGGACTCTGCAGGGGGAGCAGGTAGCAGGGTTGAGAGGCAGATTAGGGTGCCGGGGAGCTGAGGTTCAGGCAGGGGATCATGGGGGCCCTGGAGGACCAGGTTGGGGGTCAGTCAGGGGATAGATGGGGACCCTGGGGGGTCCCGGGTCCGTGGCTCTGTCCACCCCCCGCTCTCACCGCCCCCAGCTCGGGCTCGTCCCCGTCGCTCCCCTCCTCGGTCTCCAGGTCGATGTCGAACACCCCGGCCATGGCGGCGGCGGCGGCCCCAGATTCCCCCGGCCGGGCCGGGCCCCGCCTCCTCCGTCCTAGTTCTGCGTTACACCCCGCGCCCGCCACCGCCCCGTTCCCCGAGCGCAGTGTGATGACGTCACCAAGGCTTCTGGGAACTGTAGTCCTGGCTCGCTGAGGGGCTCGGAAAGGGAAGAGGCCCGGCCTCGGGGGTCGCTGGGAAACTTGCCCCGGGGTCGGAGTTGTGTAGCTGTGCGCTTAGGTCCGTGTCGCTGCTCTCCTCGGAGAGTTCCCTGCACCTCCCCCACCCACCGCTGCCTCTTCCCGTCGCTGGGGGGGGCTCGCTCCGTGTTCCTGCCCCGCTCGGAGCCCGGCCGCCCGCCCCACGTGCCGGGGGTCCTGTAGCGCGGGCTGGGTTAACTCTCCTGTGGGCCTGGGGCCCTTCGGTTTTGTGGGGCCCCCGGGAGTTAGGGGCAGGGGATTGGAGTGGGGGGTGCAGCTCTGGCTGGGGGGTGGGGCCAGGGATGAGTCAGGGGGGTTGGTGTGGCAGGAGGTTTGAAGTGAGGGCTCTGGGAGGGAGCTTGGGTGCAGGAGGGGGCTCAGGGCTGGGACAGAAGGCTGGGGTGGGGGTGGGGGTGAGGACTCTGGGAGGGAGTTTGGGTGTGGGAAGGGGCTCAGGGCTGGGGTAGCGGGGTTGAGGTCTAGGGTGCAGGCTCTGGCCAGGACGCACTTACCTCGAGCAGCTCCTGGTTGGTGGCACAGCAGGATCCCCGCCTGCCTTGGCTCCATGCTGTTCTGCTCTCCGAGGTGGCTGGCATGTCTGCTCTGCACGGTGCACAGTTACTGTGGCCAGTGGGAGCTGCGGAGCTGGCACTGGGAGTGGGAACAGCACACAGAGATTCCCTCAACACCCCCTCACCTAGGGGCTGCAGGGGCGCAGGGGCACATGGGCAAGCCAGCGCTGGCGACTTCTGCCTCGGGATGGGGGGATTCTGAAGCTCGGGACCAGTGTGCAGCCTCCAGCACGGAGACTTGCCACAGTCTGGGTGAAAAGAAGCCACGGACCGCATCCTGGCCTGTGGCGCTGCCCCTTAGCCTGAGGCTTTGGGCTGCAGCCCCTACATTAATCCGGCCCTGCTTGTAACAAAAACAGATGCCCTGGGTTCCAATGCTGTGAGGCTTTGCTGGCCTGCCTCTCTAGCCCAGCAAAAGCCAGGGCCCCCAGGTGACTGAGCAAGGGGTAACTGATGTTCCCCACGGTACAATCTGGGTCTGAACAGCTCTGCCCTCTCAACTCTCCAACCTGGGGTGCTTCACTGTGAGAACAACCACTCCTGGTCTGCTCACACACAGCCTCACTCCCCGCAGCATTATCTGAGAGCTTCTAGCCAGCCGCTCCTGAATTATGTTACAGAGCAACACCAGTAAATTCCCAGTCCCAGATTTGTGCATCTTCTACTGTCCAGCTCTTTCCTTCTGGGCAGTATAAGCTCATTGAAAGTCTGTCATTTCATTCATTGAAAATGATATGCACAAACCCTTTTATCTCAAATGGAGTTTCCCAAACCATTCAAACACATGCTGGTTTAGATGAAACAATAAAGCAAGTTTATTAACTACAGGAAAATAGATTAATGATAAGTGATGAGGCATAAAAGTAAGAACTGGTTGCAAAGCAATAAAAAGTAAAACGCAAACTAATATGTAACTTTAACAAGCAAAATGAATTTAAAGCAAAAGATTTCCCTCACCATATGCTTACTGGATTCCCTCAGCCCTCCCCCACTTCAATGATGCTTCTTTGTCTTTTAAACATTATTGATAGAGATGAGGGGAGTGATTTGAGGCCTCTGTTCCTCATTTTTATATCTTTTACTCCTCTATGAGAATCATCTCCAGCGGCGGTTCAGGGACAGCTAGTCTGTCAAGATGTAAATTTCTCACACCCTTCCTACCAAAGAATGGCTGATTTAGGTGAAAGTCCATTTGATTGTGTGTACTATCATTATATGTGAAGTTACGAAATTTTGCTATGTGTGTGGTACTGAAATATGTTGTGACGTTGGGAGATGCCCACAGACAGCCTTTCAGTGGCAACAGAGGAGCAGCTAGTAAGGCAGATTTACATCAGAATCAGCCAGACAGGTGTTGTTGACTCCTTAGAGAGGGTATGTACGCAATGGGGGCTGCTTAGCCCTCAAGTCACAGCCCGGGATCTTTCTAGCCCCTGGAAAGAAAGTCTAAATGAGGGTTGATGACATCACCGCTTGGCCATTCTGCTCCCCAGTGAAATCATAGGACTGGGAGGGACCTTGAGAGGTCATCTAGTCCAGTCCCCTGCACTTATTGAAGGACTAAGTATTATCTAGACCATCCCTGATAGGTGTTTGTCCAACCTGCTCTTAAAAATATCCAACAATGGTGTGATAAATGGGGTAGGGAGGGATGGTTGGACACCCAGCCAGCCAGTTACCTACAGAATCCCTGTTAGTAGCTATTCTCTACTTGTTTTACCTATAAAGCGTTAAAAAAAAAAAAGCCCACAGGTAAAAGGAAGGGAGTGGGCACTTGACCAAAAGGGCCAATGGGAGGGCTAGAACTTTTTAAAATTGGGAAAAATCTTCCCTTTGTCCATCTGTTGCTGTCTTGGGAGAGGAGATACAGAGCAGCAGTGCTGTAAGAAGCTTGCGCCAGGTGTGAAAAAGCATCAAATCATACCTAGAATTACTCATTTGAAACCCCAGATATGTAAGTAGATCAGGAAATGTCTAGGAAGATGCAATTAGGTTTCTTTCTTTTATTTCTGTAAGGCCTGTGGACTCCTTTGTGCTAACTCCCAAATGCTTTTGTTTTGCTGGTAACCATTAAGCTGGACCTCAAGAAAACCATTCTTGATGCTTAATTATTATATTTCCTCTTTTTATATCTAGCAATAGCCTAAGTTCCAGATGCATTTTCTTTCCTTTTGTTTTTAATAAAATTTACCTTTTTAAAGAACAGGACTGGGTTTTTGCGCCCTAAGAGGTTTGTGCATATGTTGTGTAATTAGCTGGTGGAATTAGCTGATGGAAAGCTGATTTCCTTTGTTTTCTTTCTCAGATCTTCCCCAGGGTGTGTGTGTGAAAGGGCTTGAGGGTACCCCACAGGGAGGAATGCCTTCCTGGGTTCAAAGGGTTTTGTTGTTGTTGTTGTTGTATTTGGGTGATGGCAGCATCTACCATCCAAGGTCAGAGAGAAACTGTAACCTTTGGCGTTTAGTACAAGCCTAGTGTGGCCAGTATTAATTTTTAGAATCCTTGAGGGCCCACACCTTCTGCACTCGGAGTGCCAGAGTGAGGAATCTGGAGATCCCACAACCTCCTTAGGCAATTTAGTCCAGTGCTTAACTACCCTGACAGGAAATTTTTCCTAATGTCCAATCTAAAATTGCCCTTCATGCAATTCAAGCCCATTGCTTCTTGTCCTGTCCTCAGAGGTTAAGGCAAGGTTAAAAAAACTTTTTATGCACATGAAAGTTATCATGTCCCCTCTTAGTCTTCTCTTCTTCAGACTAAACAATTTTTTCCCTATCTTCCCTCATAGGTCCTGTTTTCTAGACCTTTAATCATTTTTGTTGCTCTTGCCTGAACTTTCTCTAATTTGTCCACATCTTTCCTGAAATGTGGCGCTCAAATGTTTGCTTTTTTTGCTTCAGTGTTACACTGTTGACTCATATTTACCTTGTGATCCACTATGACTCCAGATCCCTTTCTGCAGTACTCCTTCCTAGGGAGTCATTTTCCATTTGGTATGTGTGTAGCTGATTGTTTGCTCCTAAGTAGAGTACTTTGCATTTGTCCCTATTGAATGTCATCCTGTTTATGTCAGATTATTTCTCCAGTTTGTCCAGATCCTTTTGAATTTTAATCCTATCCTCCAAAGCACTCACAACCCCTCCCATCTTGGTATCATCCACAAAGGTTATAAATATATTCTCTATGCCATTATCTAAACCATCTCAACACCTGGAAAACTCTCTGGATGACAAAGACTTTGAGAGGGAATGCAGCCTCTATATAAAGAACTGTAAATTGCCTATAATCTCTCTTAGGGTGAGAAACTGCTTGATTCAAATCTTGCTTAGTCTGTAGAATTTAGACTGAGTTTATTTTTATTTCTTACGTAACCAACTTTAATGTCTGTTCCTACTACTTATAATCAGTTAAAATCTATCTTTCTATAATGAATAAATCTGTTTCCTATTTTATATAAAACAGTGTGTTTGTGGTTGAAGTTCTTAGAGAATCTCAGATCAGGTTAACAAGGGCTGTTGCATGTCCACTACCCTTTGTCAGAGTGGCAAACTAATTAATGAGCTTGCACTGTCCAAGGGAGTTTTGAGAAGTGTAAGATGGTATACACCTCTACCTCGATATAACGCTGTTCTCGGTAGCCAAAAAATCTTACCTCATTATATCAAACTTGCTTTGATCCACCAGAGTGCTCAGCCTCGCCTCCCCAGAGCGCTGCTTTACTGCCTTATATCTGAATTTGTGTTATATTGGGTCATGTTATATCGAGGTAGAGGTGTATTTCTGGGGTGCAAGGCTGAGGGCTGGGGTGATTTGCTGATGCCTCTCTCTGTATAATTCATGAGTAGCTTGGACAGCCTTCTTGCAATTCAGCTGGGTATGGGTGTCCACTTGCTGATGGCTGAGTGATCACAGCGCCTGGAAGGTTTTGCTATTTGTCACGGACATAGCATTGTGAGAGACAGCCCAGGCTGGAGAGTTAAAGTGGCACAGCAGTTCCAGGTTGTACCCTGGGGATCCCATCACAGTGGCACAGCAAGGAGGGTGAAATTAGGGTGACCAGATGACAAAGATGAAATATCAGGATGGGTGGGTGGGTGGAGAAAAAAAAAAGCCGCAGGAGCACACACACCCCCTGCTGCCAGAAGCTGGACTGGAGCCGTTGGCAGGGTGAGTGCTGGGGGCCACCCCCTCCCTCCAGGCTTGCGCCACCATACAGCTGATCAGTGCAAGCCTGGGAGAGAGGAGGAATGCGGTGTGCTTGCGGAATAGGTGGGGCCAGAGAAGGTATTTGGGGAGGGATCCAATGGGGCTGTGATGGGGTGGGGCTAGGGGCAGGGGCAGTGTGGGGATTTGGGGAGGGATCCAATGAGGGAAGGAGGGAGCGGGGCTGGGGGGGCGAGAGCCCCTCCGGGCTCCGCCTGTGCCAGAGTGGAGGGCAAAATTTCTTGTTTGTCCAGTGTCCCAACCGAACATCGGTCGGGATGCGGGACAAACAAGCAAATATCGGGACAGTCCCGATAAAATCAGGACGGCTGGTCACCCTAGGTGAAATGCACAGCTTGTTGTTCTGATCAAGATTTGCCTTCATACACTAGTGTCCTTATTTTAAGTGAGACTTTAAGTGGGTTGCCTGAACACAGTCAAGAGAGAATTACAAGTTTGTTATTTTCTCTTTGCTTATTTCGGGAAAGGGAAATAGCAGCAGAAAGGCATACAATCAGTGATAGTGGTGAAGTTGCAAAGTTAGCGCTGTACTGCAGGTAGCAGAAAAACAAAAAGAGCACCAATGAATCTTGGAGCTAAAGCAGGTGGAGGCAGAGAGAGAGATGGGCAGAAAGGAAGCAGCGCACAAATGCGCCCTAGAACTCCAAGCCAAAGAAGCTGAGGAAATGGAAAAAGAGCAGAGGCACCAATTAGACTTGCTAGAAAAGCAGAACTAGAACCATCCCACCTTAATGATTCCCATCTCTCCAAAAATCCACAGATGGGACCAGTTATGTCCTGTACATAAAGAGACAGGTGATGTCACAGAATATTTTATTACTTTTGAGAAGCTGTGTGCAGCTCATGTGATTCCTGATGACAAGTCCCCGGCCTGATTGCAAAATTAACTGGTAAAGCTCTGAATATATTCAATGAAATGCAAATTCAGGATGCTTTAGATTATTGTAAATTCAAACAAACAGTTTTTGAAATGACTTCAGATTACCCCTGAAACAGGGTGACATTTAGAAATCTTAAGAGAAATGCTGGTATGAGTAATGAGGAATCTAATGGGAAAATAGGTGAGGGGGAAAGGTGATGAAGGTTTTTGAACAAATGTTTGATCTTGTTGCTCAGGAGCATTTCCTAAGCATCATGGGTGGCAAGTTATATACCCATGTGGTGCCTGGGCACCAGCAATATTCAGAGCCCAGGGGCCCTCCTCCACCAGTGTTTGGGGCCGGGTCTCCCCCCCTGGCCCCACCTGTTCCCCCTCCGCACCTCCCCCGGGTGTCCCCCGGCCCCCCCTTGCTGGCCCCATGCACATCCCCGGGCCGAAGGGAGCACAGCCTCCCTGCCTCTTCCGTCCAGCTCCATGCTGCCTCCCTGCAGCAATTGCTGCCGCAGGGTCCTAGTGTCCCCCATATCGACTGCCAGGGCAGACTGATTCTAAGCTTGCCCTTCCTCCTCACACCCTTCCCTTTTCCTGTGGGACCTTCTACCAGCACAGCCCCCTCCCAAGTCACCGTTCCTGCCCCATGCTGGGCAAGGAGGCAGCCCCATCCTCCACCCCCAGTGAGGCTACAGTCAGGGGCAACAGCAGTGGAGGAGGCGCATGCAGCACTCCCGGCACCCACTGAGGAGGCGAGGGAGATTCCTGGACCTGAGAGGGGCCCTACGAGCATATGTAGTGACAGTGGTGGTGGGGGGGTGTGCTGCAGGAGGGTGAGAAAGGGGGGATCCTCCCCCAGAACTCACTGCTGCTGGCAGGGAGCGAGCTCCTCTCTGGCCCCTATCCTAGAGCAGCCTGCCTGCACCCCAAACTCATCCCCAGACCTGCCTTACCCCAGAGCCCCCAGCCAGAGCTTTCACACACACCCCGCACCCTAACCCTCTGCCCTAGCCCTGAGCCCCTCCAACTCCCCAAACGCCTTGTCCGCAGTCCCAGCCAGAGCCCTCATCCCCCTGCATTCCAACCCTCTTCCTTAGCCCTGAGCACCTCCAGCACCCCAAACTCCTGATCTCCAGCCCCAGCCAGAGCCCTCATCCCCCTGCACCCCAACACTCTGCCCTAGCCCTGAGCCTCTCCAACACCTCAAACCTCTCATCCTCATCCCAGACAGAGCCCTCACCCCGCACACTCCTACTCTCACCCTGAGCCCCTCCCATACCCCAAACTCGTCAGCCCCAGCCCCAGCCTTCATCCCCCTGCACCTTGTCTGCTCCAACCCTGAGCCCCCTCCTGCATCATGAACCCCTCATTCTGAGCCCCACCCCACAGCCCTCACTCCTGTCATAAACAGATAGCTAAGGGTTAATGTTTCTTTCACCTGTAAAGGGTTAATAAAGGGAACCAAACACCTGACCAGAGGACCAATCAGGAAACCGGATTTTTCAAAAGCGGAGGGAGGGAATTTTAGGTCTCT
The DNA here is from genome assembly GCF_003597395.2 of Chelonoidis abingdonii. Classification (NCBI taxonomy): domain Eukaryota; kingdom Metazoa; phylum Chordata; order Testudines; family Testudinidae; genus Chelonoidis; species Chelonoidis abingdonii. The sequence goes on along the minus strand of NC_133772.1, from coordinate 29,363,064 downwards.
GTGTTTTTGCTGGCTCTCAGCGATGAGAGGGGTTTTCTATCTTCAAGCTTCTAATCTTCAGTTCAAAGTTGTAAGTACAAAGGTAGAAAAACAATAGGCTGTTGTTCTGTTTGTATTTTACATGTGTGTATTTGTCTGAATGTTTTAAATTGTATCTCTTTTTGAATAAGACTGTTTATCATATTTTTCTTTTAAGCAATAGCCCTGTTTATTGTCACCTTAATTGCAAGATCATGTTTTTATGTCTTTTCTTCTTTTATATATAAAGTTTTCGTTTTTTAAGACTTGTGAGTTTTTTTTTTCTCTCTTGGTGGCTACAGTAACGAAGGGCGGAGCGGAACCTTCTCTTTGTGTTAGATCTACGGAGGGTCACTCTCTGCAGCACGGGGAATTGGTGGGGGAGACTAGTAGGAAGAGATAGAATCTTATTCCTGTTGCTGTGATAGTATCGGGTGACTTTTCGTCTCTTTTGGTAAGTGAGACGCCGAGACATGCTTCTTGGTATTGTATGCTCAAGAGGCCTGATGCTGTCACCCTACTCTCAGAGGTTAGCCCGAGAGGAAATTCTAGGTGAGACGATGAAGGGAAAGGGAAGTGGGGTATTTTCCCTTTGTTTAAGTCAGAGGCATTCTGAGTCTTGGGGGTTCCCAGGAAGCGTTTTGGGAGACCAGAGATGAGCCAAAACACTGGAATTTTTGGCTGGGTGCAGCGATATCAGATCTAACTGGTAATATAGTTAAGGTTTCATGCTAGCTTCTCAGTTATTGACGCTAGGGTCAAATTCTGAGTAGAAAGCTATTATGAGTGGCAGCGAAGTGGGAAAGATAAAGAATCCAGACAGTAGGAATATTGTTTTTCTTTTCTCTCTAGGGCTGTATTAGCAGAGAGAAAGGGTTGGTTTTAAAAAGTAGCAGAGAGAAATGTTTTTTTTCTGCTTGCTTAGTGGCTTGCATATATAGCAAGGAACAATTAGTGACAAAGGTCTAATTGTTAACAATAGATGATTTCGATTGGAGAATCAAGTACCCAGCAACACACCACAGAAATAAACTGGTTTTTCTAGTTAATTTGCATTAAAAGTGAAGTAGCAAGTAAGAAAACAAAGCACTGTTGCTGGAGCGACTCCAGACAACGAGAGCAGCAGTTCAGACAATTAACCACCAGATGGCACCCCCAACACAAGAAAACAAAAACCTGACTTCAAGGAAGAACAAATACACGAGAGCAGCACAAGCGAAACATCGAAAGAAACTACAAGGACCTAGAATAAACAAAAGAAGTTCATCAGAATAAAACAGGCAGCCCTATAAAGCGAACAAGAAGCTAAAAATGCAGCTACAAAGAAAACAAGAGAGAAGATGCGCCCACAGGGAGACAGATAGAACTCCAGAGGGAGACCCATCGGCAGACACCTGAATATGAAAGGCTATAGCAACAGACCCAACCAATCCTAACAACCCTACACCAATGATTGTTCCACTCACAGGAATTTCCAATACAGGGCAGAGATGATAGACACTAGCCTTCTTGAAATTTTTGAAAGAGCCTGCATTGTGGATACAGCATCTCTGAAGACCAGTCTATGTAAGAGCTTCAGTCGCAACCTCTGTGCCCTCAGCAGGATGCGGCTGAATGTCAAGGACAAAATGACGATTAATAAACTGTTTCAACCAAGGCCAATACAGAATGGGAATAACCCTGATCTATCCCGTCGCGCGTTCAGAACCCAATAAGTGGAAACCAGTGGCGTCATTTCCCACAACATCGCCCTACTACGTTGTAAAGCAATTATAAGGCCTGATATCAGGAACCATGTATTCAATCCACTGATAACTCACTCCTCATACAAATTGGAGCAGTTCTTGGATGGTGTTCTGAGGACATAACACGGTACCTACATAGATGGAAGCCAAAAAATACTCACCGAAAGGCGGGGTGAGATTGGAAGCATATGGAGAGTGAGGAAAGCAAGATAACTACTGTAAAGTGGGCATTGAAAACCCCAGGGGGCACTACCAACTAAAACCTTACAACTAGGAGCCACCCAAACCCACGACAACCCAATGAAGCACAGACCCCCTGTTTCTTCCACCTCAACACACTCAGTAACTCACCTCGGACCCGTGACCCATTCAGCTGGAGATGCTATAAGTGTAATGAACTGGACATATACAAGGCCAGCGCGCCAAAGAACCCCCACCGGGTGCAAGTCTTACACCACCATCACCCAAAGGATCCCCAGGCCTGGATACCTCTCAATCCCCTTGAAGTGAAGGGAAAAATTTGAGAGTGGGCGGAAAGAAGGTTACCGCGTGGAGAGACACGGGGACACAAGTGTCAGCTATCCACCAATCCTTCGTGGATCCCAAACTCATCAACCCAAAGGCCAAAGTGACCATTTACCCCTTCATGTCACAAGCTGTAGACTTGCCAACAGCTGAACTGCCTGTCCAGTACGAAGGCTGGTCAGGAATGTGGACTTTTGCAGTCCATGACAATTATTCCATCCCCATGCTACTGGGGGAAGACCAACCCTCTGCCTTAGCCCTGAGTCCCCTCCCACACCCCAAACCTCTCATCCTCCCGAACTCTGTCTGCCCCAACCCTGAGCCCCCTCCTGCATCATGAACCCCTCATCCCCAGCCCCACCTCACAGCCCTCACCCCATCCCTCTGCCTTAGCCCTGAGCCCCCTCCCATACCCCAAACCTCTCATCCTCAGCCCCACCCCTGAACCCCTCCCTCTGCCAAACTCCCTCCCAGAGCCTGCACCCCTCCATCCACACCCCCTCACATCCTCAAACTCCCTCCCAGTGCCTGCACCCCAGACCTCCTCCCAGAGCCTTGAGCAGGTGGGGGGTGGAGTTTTGAGGAGGGGCGGAGTTTGGGCAGGGGTGGGTTCTGGGCACCACCAAAATTTCTACAAACCTGCCACCCATGCTAAGCATATATAAAGATGATGTAAAACAGTGTCTATGGGATAAAAATTTGAAAACTGTGGATGAGCTGGCATCTCTGCCTGATGGCTTTGAGCAGACCCAGGCATCTATTAAGAATAAGTCACAGAAAGGTGGGTGGGGGGGGTTAAACCTGGTGGGAAGAGAGGATCCTGTTTTTCCTCTGGGAAGAAAAAGGATGGCTGGGCACTCACCTCCCCAAAACCATTCCTCTATTCCACATCCCAAACCTCCTGTGAAATAGAAAAGACCAAAAGATGCTAACTAATTCTACTGATCACCTGCTGGGAGGAAGCAGGCAACAAGTAGCCATGTTAATGCTGTTGTCCTCAGCACAGGAGCCCCTGAGGCACCTGACACTTGTAGTATTGGTTCTGTGGGATTAGCATCTGCAGCAGGGCCAGCTTTAGGCCAATTCCACCAATTCCCCCGAATCGGGCCCCGTGCCTAAGAGGGCCCCGCACCCAGTGAGAATCCCTTCTCTGGCTAGAGGCGCCTTTTTAATTTTTACTCACCTGGTGGCGCTTCGGGTCTCCGGCGGCACTTCGGCGGCAAGTCCTTCAGTGCCGCCAAAGACCTGGAGTGAGTGAAGGACCCACTGCCGAAGTGCCGCCGAAGACTCAGGGCACCACCCAGTGAATTCAAGCCCCACTTGTTTTTCTACAGCTGTTTTTTGTTGTTTTGGTTTGGTTTTTTTTTTAGTCATCCCTGCCGCGGCCCCGTCGAAACTGTTCGAATTGGGCCCCGCACTTCCTAAAACGAACCCTGCTCCGCAGAAAGAGACATGGAGCATATAAAGGTTGTCAAAATTAATGGCAGGGAATATTTGGGATGGGAAGATACAGGTGCAGAGATTTCTGTGGTTAAGCAGAGTGTAATTCAAGAAGGGGACACATTGCCAGGACAGAGGGCAGAGCTTTTATTAGTAGGAGATTTCAGGATTCTTGTGCCTTTGGCCAGAATGTACATAGAAACTAGTGTGTTAGAATGTGAATTAAAGCTGAGGCTAGTGGATGATATCCCCACAGACATGCTATGGGAAATGATTTTTCCCTGTAGCTCGTGCTGTTAAGGTGTCTTCCTGCAGCAAGAAGGAATATTATGCTGGGGCCCCAGAGGGAAAGGGTAAAGTCCCAAAAACTGCTGAAGGAAAGGGAGAAAGTCTCTGATTTTTCTGCAGCAAAGGGAATAAGCATGCCTTGGGGGGAGGGGAAGAAGTTTGAGACCAGCTCCAGCACTGCAGCTGAAGGCAGCACCTCCTCCAAAGGATGGGGAGCAGGGCTGGCACTTCCATTCGCCAACCCTAGGCAGTCCCCTAGGGTGCCAGGCTTTGGGGAGTGGCATTTTATGTGCTCCCCGTGGGAAGCACGGGAGCTTCCAGTTCCTCTCTTGTTGTGCCACCGAAGAAGGACCTTCTGCCAATGTGGAAAACAGTGGCAAGCAATTGAGCAGCACAATGACTGCTGCTGTCACCTGCAGCATTTTGGAGGAGAGTCCTTCGTTGGCAGCGGAACCAGAAGCTCCTACATGCCCTGTGGAGAGTGCACAAATGCCACCCCCTGAATTCTGCCTAGGGTGCCAGAAACCCTGGCATTGCTACTGGTGGGGTGTGCCTGTCACTGAGAGAACTGTTTGAGTTGTTAGCTGCAAACCCTTTGCAGCTGAACAAGGGGAAGATCCTGCTCTAGAGAGCTGTCCTAGATGGGGGCCCAGAGAAGGAAAATGGGGAAAGGATTTCTGCAAGAGATAAGCAAGCCTGTTAGCAATTGGCATTGTCTAGCCAGTAGCCTATGATCATAGACTATCAGGGTTGGACAGGACCTCAGGAGGTTATCTAGTCCAAAGCAGGACTAATCCCCAGACAGATTTTTGCCCTAGATCTCTAAACGGCCCCCTTGAGGATTGAACTCACAACTCTGGGTTTAACAGGCTGATGGGCAAACCACTGAGCTATCCCTCCTCCTGCTGATAGCTCATCACTGGTGACTTGGGAGAGGATGCCCAGGACTGAGTGGCTGATTCAGCATCTGTGCACCCAAGCATGCCACCTGTAACTCAGGTTCAAAGAGGGGGCTGTGTAACTGACCTTTTAGAGGATAGCAGTCACGTGGCTAACTTCTCCGGGACAGCGAAGGGGGTGATGGAGGGTACCCCTATCCAGGTCCCAGTTTTCCATGACACCAGTCCTAATATGCTTGTGGAAATTAACTGTCTCTCTTTAAGACAGGATGCAGATTCTACTCAGGAAGTGGTGGTTGTCTGTGATCATGCAAATGACCAAGCTGGCAGAGAGGAAGGTGTCTTCCTCCAGTCTGGTAACTCACAGAAAGCAGCTGAGGGAGAGTTGCTGGGAGAAGGTGCATCTGACCAAAGAGTGACACTCTTAACCCAGAGAGGACAGATCACAACCATCTAGAAAAAGGGGGCTGGGAAAGTCCTAATGCTGGGACTGGGGAACACAGGGTAACCTCAGGAGGGGAGATGGATTTCTTGCATATGGGCAGTCCTGGGGTTGGGAGACAGTTCCCCACTGGCCAGCCAATATGCAGAAGCTCCCTACAGCCTTTCCTCTCCAGACTCTGGAGGACAAAATCCCCAGAGATATCACTAGATTGAAAACCGACACTGAAGGGAAAGAAAAACCAGGAACTGAACACATGCTAAGGTTTAGGAAGGAGTTGAAAAACACAGTTGGTTTTGAACAAACCAGACTGTCTAAACAGAAGGCGTGCCACGTAATATGACAAAAGCTACCTGTAAAGGCCCATCTGTGACACAGGGTTTGGTGCTAGTGTTAAACCTCTTGATAAAATGTGGATGCTAATGGTAAACCTGATGACAAAAAATTTGGGGCTGATGGTAAACCTGATGAAAAGGTGCAATATGCATGATTTTAGGGGAAAGATTTTGAATATGCTCGGAGTGGTAAATAAGATCACACTGTGTGTTAAGAAGACTTATGGTAATGCTGCTTTTCAGCTAATATCTGTGAATAAAGTTGGAGCCATAGTAAACCTTGTTTGTTGTGTGAAAGGGGAAACCTAGACACACCACCAGGGGTGGCAGGTTTGTATAATTTTTGGTGGTGGCCTAAACAGGTGGTGCAAGAAGGGGTTTGGGGTGCGGGCTCTGGAAGGAAGTTTGGGTGTGGGAGCAGTGCGGGCTCTGGGATGGAATTTGGGTGCTGGGTGCAGGCTTTGGGCTGGGGCAGAGGGTTGGGGTGCAGGGCATGGGGCTGGGCTGAGGATGAGGAGTTTGGGGTGCAGCACACAGGCTGCCCTGGGGCTGGGATGAGGGGCCAGAGAGAACTCTCCCCAGCCCTCTCCCCACTGGCAGCAGAAACACTTACTCAAGTCCCCCAAGGCTGCTGCTCAGGAGGTCCAGCCAGGATAAGACCCCCTCTGCCCCCGGAGTCACCTCAAAGTTGCCTGCTGGGGGGTGAGCGGGTTGCCATGCTCAGCCTTCCCCAGGCGCCACTCCCTTGCAGCCAACCGCAGTAGCAACCAGCGAGGGACCGCAACACAGAGCTGCCCGGGGCATGTGGGGGTGGCAGGCAGGGCCAGCCCTCCGAATTTGCTGGAGCCCAGGCACGACAGGCCTATACAACTCGCTGTCCCTGCAGACCACTTCATTGCTGGAATTCAGACCTGGAACAATGCTTCCTCAGCTCTCGTCCACTCACGCACCTTCTCTACCTACGCTACATTGATGACATCTTCATCATCTGGACCCATGGGAAGGAGACTCT
>NC_133772.1:29339820-29355175 GCF_003597395.2 Chelonoidis abingdonii | reverse complement strand
ATTGAACTAACCTCGTTATCTCTAGCTTGCTTGCTAGCATATATATACCTGCCCCTGGAAATTTCCACTACATTCATCTGACGAAGTGGGTATTCACCCACAAAAGCTCATGATCCAAAACGTCTGTTAGTCTATAAGGTGCCACAGGATTCTTTGCTGCTTTTTCATTGCTTTGATGGCTAAATGTCAAGGTATCTACACTTTAGAAAACATTAATAACTCAACGTAGATAGCACCAATTGGAGAAGCAGAAGCATTAACAATGCTGTAAACATACAAGTATAAGCTTTCTAGCAACTCAGAGAAAGCGCACTTGCTAACTTTTGACATCACTAAACAGATCCATGAAGTGTTAAAAGGTCCACAGAACTTTGCAAGAGCATACGGGTAACAATACAATGTTTAGCAACACTTGGGAGTTAAGTACCAGAGGGTTAGCTGTGTTAGTCTGGATCTGTAAAAGCAGCAAAGAGTCCTGTGGCACCTTCTAGACTAACAGACGTATTGGAGCATGAGCTTTCGTGGGTTATGCTTCCAACAAAGTGGGTATTCACCCACGAAAGCTCATGCTCCAATACGTCTGTTAGTCTATAAGGTGCTACACGACTCTTTGCTGCTTTTACTTGGGAGTTATATTGTCAAAACCTAAAGAAGACCTTAATAAGGGTTGTTGCATGTCCACTATCCTTTGTTGGGAGTGCCAAACTAATTAATGAGCTTGCACTGTCTAAGGGAGTCTTGAGTATGTAAGACAACATATTTCTGGGATGCAAGGCTTAAGGCTGGGGTGATGTGTGGTGCCTCTCTGTATAATTCATGAGTAGCTTGGAGAGCCTTCATGTAATTTAGCTGGGTGTGGGTGTCCACATTCTGATGGCTGAGTGAGCACAGCGCCTGGAGGAGTGTGGTGTTTGTCACCGCCATAGCATTGTGAGAGACAGTCCAGGCTGGAGAGTTAAATGGGCACAACGGTCCCACAGTTCCAGTTGTACCCCAGGGGTCCTGTCATAATATCTTGCAAGACCTACTTCATACAAGATTTATCATAGTCTCTAAAAGTGGTGAACATAAGGGTGCAGACTGTCACAGTAAAACACCCAGATTGGGGCTGCATGAGGCTTGGGGACTAATCCCCTGCATGAGCATCACAGCTCTCCCAGCTCCTACTGACTCGAACTGATAGGTTGGGGCTCAGTCTCTCTGACTCTCAGGGCTGGGGAGAATGGGTCTGTCAGTCCAGCCCACCCCATCTCCCCCTCACTGCCCACAGCTTGGGCTTGTCCCCTTTTCTTTGACCCCTGAGCACACTTCCCTTGCTTTGGGACCAGGGGCAGCCTTTGAGGGACATTGCTCATTGCACTGCCTGGGATCACAGACTGACTGCATGGGGGACTGTGCTGACATGGGGATGGACCCAAAGGACAATGGGTCACTCATCCCCCTTGCTGGGGGGGCCTGCACACACTGCCCCTGCACTATTCCCTTGCCTTCACTTCCCTGGGGTCAAATTGCACCATCATCTAGATGTAATCGTGAGGCTGCAGTCCCCTGTACCACCTGTGATTTCCCAGTAGGGCCAACTGTATTCAGGCCTTTGGAACCTAAACGAGCCTTCATGAAACACAGCATCACTTCAGCTCAACAGCAGGGTGGAAGAAGAGCAAGAGTCAGGCTAGCTGTAACCCTACTAACGTGAAATTTGTAGAAACGAGGATTGTGTGAGGCAAGTGGGAAAGAATTGTGTGAGAAGTTGTTGCACCCTTGTGTCAATAATGAGGAACGTAGACTGCCGTCTAAATAGAAGTGAGAAAATTAAGATATCTAGATGGCCTATGTATAAACAAAATGCAGCTGTTGCTTATTATTGTCTGTAACAAAAAGTATAAATGCTGCTGGAATTGTTTACCTGTAGAGAGACCTGCCTAGGAGGGGGAAACCCTGTGTTCTAGCGCACTTTCTCCCTCTATGCAATTGCTTGAGAAATAAAGTATCTGACTTTGCTGCACCCAACCAAAAAGTGAGAACTAAGTTTTTCTCTGACAATTGGGGGACTTGTCCGGGATGGCAACACCCATGGAGATATAGGCATCTGCTACGGATTGTTCCCCTTCGAACCCCCTGGTGCCACAATAGAGGTGTGAGACCTTTTGAAATCTTTATTGGGGTATCGGAGGAGGACTGTCCTTGGGGCCATCTGTCCCTGTTGAGCTTACGCCATCTGAACTTATTGACTGTGCAGCAAGATCAGATGCAGAGTGGTGCTGGGGAACTGTTTCACCGCCCCTAATAAGGTTAGTTTATGCAGTACTGGGGAACTGTTAGTTTGGCTGCCCCCAATAAGGTTAATGCATAAGGGAAATGCATTAGGTATGCACCAGTGCTGAGGGGGTTTTACCACCTCAAAAGGGGTTGTTACCGCCTCATAAGGGAAAGTGTATTGAGTCCGGATGTAAGGTACAGATGCATTGTGGTATTTAGAAACAGAGTTCTTGGGGGGGTGGGGGGTGTACACAATGTGAATGAGAGTTGCCGGAAGATGCCCAGAGTATTCTGCGAAGCGTAAGCTCATGACCAGAATTATTCTAACGCAAGCACGGTAACTCCACCTAGAGGATCTGTAGAAGATCCGACCCACGGTGGGCTGACTTGGCCTGGCATTGCCTAGTGAGGAAGCTACTCGAGTCTAGGAGTGTGTGAACCCATCTTCCCTCCCTCTTCTTCTCTCCGTGTGCCTCTCCTGTGTGAGTGCCCTGTAGGGTGAGATCCTTAGTTTATCAGCCACTAGCAAACTCGGTGTTTTCCCTGTGTGGGATTGGAAAATGGGTGGGGGAACAGTCCAAGGATTCTCCTAACCCCCAAGGATACCCTAACATATTACATGTACGTACATTATGGTCCTAAAACCTGCAGGTATTTAGACAATTGGAATCTTTACACACATGAAAATCTATCTAAACAATGCCGACTAGAAGGTACCTTCAATCTAGATACGATCATACATCTAAGAGGAGCTTTTAATCACCAAAAAAGCCTGACAAACAGTGGGAACAATTTATCTATTGAGGAAAGGAACGGGTTACTTTGAAATTCAGCTTGGCCCAGAGATAGAGAAAGTTGCTCTGCGTTCAAGGTCAAGAATCAACGCAGACCATGCTAAGTACAAAGAAAAACTGCTTTCGGCCCCAGCTGGCTGTGAAAAAATATAGACAGAGGCAAACCAAAGACAATACAAGTTACAGGACTGAGATTACATTTGCAAAGCTTAACTGTCCACTGAGATCCAACAGTGTGCCTTTGCGACCCTGAAGCCGGTGTTGCTTGGTGACACTGAAGAAGCCACAGTCAGCAGGTCTGGACTGGAATCTCTGAAAGAGACGCTGCAGGAGATCCCAGGATGTAAAAGAACAGCCCTCCCAAGAGCAAAAGCATGTTGGAAATTCTGGACAATCTGTATACAGTATAATCTCCCATCCACCTCTCCCCCTTCTCTGAATGTTATATATAGACATGGCCAGTCTGGATGTATGTGTGTGAGTATGAAAGTGGCTTAGGGCTTGAGGTATTAATGTTTTTTTTCCTGAGTGATGTGGGAGCATTCCCAACACTCTCTGTTGTTTTATTATTTTATTAATGAAGCTTTAAAATTCAGTTATATGGTGTGTTTTCTTTATCTTCCCCCAACGATCCTGCAGTGTCAGCCCGATCACCTGACACGAGGGATAGATTGGTAACAGAAATTTGTCACAGTTTGGTGGGCAATTGAGAAAGGTGGGAGCCCTGCAGAATTCACACCATCTATTTGTTTTGCCTTTGTTATTTTATGTTTGCTTTGCTTGGTACTGTTGGTGTTATATGTTGAGGATTGCATGATTAAAGGTGTGCCCACTCTCAGCCACAGTAAGTCTGAGAACTGGAGAGGGGTTTAGCATTCCTCTCTCCACCCTGGTTGACCGGGAAGGGTGGCAGGTGGATCTACCCCCAGTCGTAGCAGGACTGGGCAATGGAGAAGTTGGAAGAGATGTGTACTTGTTAACTAGAATTGAACAATTAAGAGCATAGATCATGAACCAGGCAGCAACTCAAACCTACACCCAGGGCAAGTTGCAGGCCTTGAGACAGGACTTCCAGGTAGAAAAGGAAGCACTGGCTAAGCAAGTACTGGTCCTTCAGGGACTTGTCAAAATTTAACCATCTGTGCTCAGCACATGCCATAACAGCAGTGTGTTTGCCACAAGAGGAAATTGAATAGTTAAATGCCAATTGGCTGTGCATTCTGTCCAGGTGGCAAGCCTCACAGGGGAGGACTCGGGTAACCTTGTGAGTAAGAATGTTTAAGGGAAGAGACCAGGAAGGGTGGGGGCTAGTTAAGAAGCCCACCCTCCTAGCTAAATTGATAGCGGAACAAGTGCATGGGAGGGACGGTTCAGCGAGAAAAGCAGGATCGGGCCCAAGCAGTCAGGCAACATTAGCGAGTTTGGAAAATAAGTTGGAAATTTTTAAGGCACAGTGGAAGGAAAAGAGTAAGTAATTATAAGCATGGGGATTTCACATCCCCAGGACAATACTTGAAATGCTGATTTGAGTTGATAAAATGTGGCCGTTGGGAGACAAGCAAGTGATTTAAGGAAAGAGTGAGGAGTTAACTCTGTAGTTGCTGGAGGGAACAGCAGTTGAACTTTGTAAAAATGCTAAAGAGGAAAGTTCTTGGTGTCTTTGAAATGTTTGTAAATAAATCCAGGCAAAGAAATGATTTGATTGCAATCATTTGGTTATGAACAATTTAGATGAATTAGCTAAAGAAATGTATACAGTGCTATGTAATTTAAACCCTTTTAGGCTCTAATGGGCTACAATAAGTAGTGTTTTCTTTCAGATCACTGTGTTTGAAAGCAGAAGTTAGAAGTAAAAAGCGATCAAAAATTCTGGTAAAGTTAATTGTGTTCCTTTTAAGGTAAGAATCTTTAAGCTGTGAATAGCTTTGGATCCAGAAGCAAGCCAGAAAGCATCTCTATTAATGCAAAATATCTAACTGATAAGGTAGAAACCACTGAAACCTGGAGTGTCTATGAAACAAATACAAGAAAATATGGGGTAATTCCTCTGTTTTGCCTGAAATCAACAAGGGTATTTGTATATTTTAAGCCACGACTGGCTGCCCAGAAGGGGTAGACCTCTGTTTTTTGTCTTTCAGATAATCAGAGAAAACTGATGCCAGCTGAACACCATTCAACATACCATGCATTTACTGGTACAATAGGAATTATGTTCTGAGTTCTATGTCCTGTCTTGTGGTGTTTGTCTCGTGGCCAGAACTGTTGTGTTTAATATTTTCATCCGATAGTCTAGTTTAAAATCAAACAGAAGAGTTAAATTAAAATGCAGATACTTGTTTTATTCAACTTGAAATACGTGTTTGGATAAATCAGGAAAATGTGATCTACTAAAGTCTAATACCTTTGCTTAAAATAGAAAAAGAAACTTCATTGGCCAGATCTTTTAATAAAGTTGTTTTACTGGAAAAATTGTTGTTAAATTTGCATACCAACAGTCTTTGGAAGCAAGGATGTGAAAAGTTAACTCACTCCCCATATTGCACATGGGATCCTTCTGGCTATTTCTAGCCAGAGGGCTAGGAAGGGTGGGAAGCTATTGGACACCAGAGGTTGTACTGAGTGGACTCCTCAAAGTGGGTGTGCTTGTCCTGGCTTGTCGCTCCAAAGCTCTGTAATAAAGTTATTTTAGTGGAAAGGTATATGTGGCATACATTGAATAATCAGACTAATGTACTGTATAATGGCAATGTTTATGTGTTCATTGTTGGGATAAAGTGTATGAGTGAAGAGTGGAAGTTTTCTTTGTAGGTTAAAAGAAGCCAAGAAGGGGAGAAGGGAAAAGAACAGAATGAATTAACTGGAAAAAAAATAGCTAGCAAGCTCAGTCCAAAGGTAAGATGCTGGCCCCAATCAAGGACACTGCTCACAGCTAAGGCTTGGCTGATAACCAAGAAAGGGTGGGGGGCTTGAATGTGCCCAAGCAGCTATGAGATCTGCAAAACACTGCCAGGCATTAATGAAATGTGTTAGGTTTCTTTTCTCACAGGTAAAGAAGCGCTGACCAAAGACCCTAGCAGCCCTGCCACTGCTTGGAACCAGGAGCCTGGATCTATGTAAAGGTCCATCAGCGAAAGACTGCTCTGGCTGCACGCTGGAAAGGCCCTTTCCAAGTCCTGTTAACCACCAACACTGTCATGAAGTGCCAAGGACTACCTGCCTGGACCCATGATTCTCACTGCAAAAAGACCCCTCCCCCTTGGGAGGATACTCCTACTGATTATTGGCCTATTTCTCCTTCTAGCTCTGCTGTGCCTTCTGGACAACAGGGAAAAAGGACAAGGTGAAGTGCTAGTAACCTCTCCCTTGTCCACTGACAGACCTACTGTGCCTTTTGGATTTTTCTAGAAGAAGCAAAACCATTACAGGGTGATGTGCTGGTAACCTCTCCCCTGTAGGATGCTGAACCACGATTGCTTCAGAAAAGAAGAAGGAACACTCACTCCACTGAAATTGCCGAATTCCTGACTAGAAAGGACATTAAGAACTGATCCTGGTGAAGAAACAAAGAATTATACACTGGGAGGAAGAAATTTGTGGGACCCATGCTTGGGAATATGGTATTGATTGGATGTTGGGGTTTATTCTACAGGCTGCACCCTGTGTTTTGGATAAATCCTTCAGCATATATTGCCCTCCCTAACTGGTTTTTAAATGACAAGTACCAAAGGCACCTTGTTACCACTGCCCCTGCCATCTCCTCCATTACACTGTTACCCCATAATACATCCAAATACAGACAATGCCATATATTTGATAAAACCAGTGGCCAAGGCCTTCACACGTGCGTGATTTATTTAAAGATTGTTGGGAAAAAGAGATTTTTTTTAATGTTCAGGATATCCCATATAAACAAACAATTGAGTGGAACAAGAATGGATCAGTGGAAATAGAAATCTATGCTATCACTACAAATGAACCCCAAGAATCTGTAATTGAAATTGATGGGTTCCATAATGAAGTAGATGTGACGGCTGCTCCTGGAGTTTGCAATGTGTTAGACGAAAGAGGCTCTTATTGTTATTTGGTTACCCAATTAGTGAATAATTAAACAAATATCCAAAGAGTTTGTTCTGCCACCGGAAATTTTACCTACATTGAAATTATTCCAGTAATTAATAATGTAACCTGTACCTTATTGCAAAACACCCTCCCTCCCCCTATGCTATTAATGTTAATGCCCCTTGAAAGTACCTGAGAAAGTTAAATAACAGATGTGGTATAGTACTACACCAAAAAGAGATGTATTAAGATATTGATGGACTGTGAATAATACAACACTAGGGACTGTCAAATTTACATTGCCCTTATCCAGTTTTCAGATCACCTCTACATACCCAAATTGCTCACAGGGAGCTGCCATTAGATTAGCACAACAGAGGGCCTGGGTTATTTCCTCTAGAAGAAGAGGGACTTGACCGGTTCCCTATGGGATGGGGCCAATAGTGCAGCAGCCATTTGGAATATTTTTAAGAGCCAAGAACATGATGAGAAATTGGGGCAACTAGAAAAGGCCAAGTACAGGCTGGAGTTGGTGAGTTGCATGTTATTTCTGCCCTTAGTTCAATGACCCAGAAGTTGCTAACAGAGATGGTTCTGAATATCACTGAGGCTGGGAAGGCATTGCAGTGGGATCTAGGATGTTCAGAAATTCAGGATTTCCTGAATGACCAGCTGATGGCCATTCAGAATGATCTTGAGCACCAGGAATGGCCCACTCCCCTTACAGACACTTCAGGAGTACCATCTGATCTGTGGCCATGGAGACATATTTGGAGTTTTTCAGGATGGAGTTGTATATACTCATAGTGCTCCTCCCAAGCATATGGGCCAGTAGGAGGGGTGTGGGCTCCCTCATACTGAATTCTGCCGGGTCCATAGGAAGGATGCATGTGGGATTGGGTGATTCACCAAGATATCTGGGAGATTAGACCACCTGGTATGCCTAACTGATTTATAGTCAGTGCCCTAGAATAACATCTACATTTTGTATGGGGTTAGAGAGTCAATGGATATTTTGGCCATTAGAACCCCCACGGCTTCAGTGTATACATAAACTGAAGCCAGGGGAAGTTGTCACTGTTTATGATAACGTTTGCTGGGAGGGTAGGGGACAAGGAACTACCCTGACAGGACACCTAATTTTTCAAGCTAATGATAGCTGTGTGTATGTTAAAACCACTACATTGCAAGATATACATTGTAATCTCACTACTGCTGCAGGCAATCATATTGTTTACTGGCCTGCAGATAGAATTTTGCAAGTAGCCCTTAGGTTCCAGATACCTTTTAAATGGACTAGAGTAGTGCTTGATTGATTTCAAGATTTGCTTTTATTGTTACCAGAGGGTTAAAGAATCTCTGAAGTACAAGGGCAAATTCACATGCTTCAAAATGTATATCAAGTTGAAAAGATGCCTTTCCTACAGCTTGTAGAATGTCTGCTTTATGTACTAAGTATGATGTATTGTGCTTTGTGACTAAAATTGTAGAACAATCCCATCATACTATTGCCATGGGGATGTTATTGCTTGTATTGTTATTTACTTTAGGATTATGTTGTTGTTGTTGTAAAGGATGTGATGATAACACCTTTCCAGGCTAATCATCATTGTCATTACATCCAATTAAAACCCCTAAGGTTGAAACATCTGGTGTAGAATCTGAAATCCATGGCTTAATGCAAATGGTTTTAAAATGTTAGTTGTACTAGAAGTACAAAAGGTGGGGGTTTGTGGAAGTAGAGCAAGAGTCAGGCTAGCTGTAACCCTAATAACGTGAGATTTGTAGAAGCGAGGATTGTGTGAGGCGAGTGGGAAAGAACTGTGTGAGAAGTTGTTGCGACCTTGTGTCGATAATGAGGAATGTAGACTGGCATCTAAATAAAAGTGAGAAAAATAAGATATCAAGATGGCCTATGTATAAACAAAATGCAGCTGTTGCTTATTATTGTCTGTAACAAAAGGTATAAATGCTGCTGGAATTGTTTACCTGTAGAGGGACCAGCCTAGGAGGGGGAAACCCTGTGTCCTAGCGCGCACTCTCCCTCTATGCAATACTTTATTTCTTAAGCAATCTGACTTTGCTGCACCCAACCAAAAAGTGAGAACTAAGTTTTCTTCGACAGCAGGAACCCTGCATGACAAGAAAGGGTTAAAGCAACACAGGTCCTCTCCGTATCCAGATGAAGGATTTGTCTATGGAATGAGTGAATCAAAAACAGCTAGACAGTCTTTGATGAACTCCATGCATGAACACTCGTGCTGGAATAACAGAACATGTTCCTGCTTGGTTTATCCCACATGGGGAGTTGATCAGGAATAGATATTGCACTTTAAATTCCCTCCTTACCTTAATCCAAGTCAGCTTTCAAGCGGAGACGAGCTCTGAGCTGCTTAACTTAGTCCGAGACCCCAATTTTAGAGTTGGAGGGGGGCAGTCTGTTTCCCTATAATCCCTGTCTCTCTCTCTCTTCTCCTGCCAGCTCAGGCAGATCTTTTACCCCTCTCCAAGTTCATTTGTCCGTCCCAGGCATCCCAAACCCAGTCAATCCAGGAAGGGTGTGGATAGACTTCCCAGCGGTTGTACTTTGCATTGTCTTTTAACCATTGGTAAATGGGGTGAGGGGCTCTCTCCAGCTCAGTATTTACCTATTGGGATGGGGCATAGAGCAGATTGCAACTGTCAAATACTTGGGCAGCCAGTGTTTGAAGGAGTCTCAAAAGATGTGACTGTTCATAAAACAGCAGCTACTGCCATGTTACTGCAGGCCTTTTGGCAGCCTCTTTGGAGACCCCAGGACATCAAGCTTGCTACGTAGCTGCAGATCTATAGAACCACAGCAGTGAAACGTGGGTGCTGAGGAAGACTGAAGAGCAGCTTAAGGATTTTTTAATTTTCATTGTCTCCATCAGCTGCTCCATAGCAGCAGGTCAAGATCAGCAATGAGATTCATAGTTGAACCCAAGCAACTCCCTCCATCAGCACAGGTTTCTCTTTCCTGGTGCAGACACATTCTTAGGATGGAGAATGAGCAAATTACGAAGTGTGTTTACCCAGGAGTGCTGCTACCTTGCCAGTGATCACCATAAACCCAAGATCTTAAGGATCTAGAGATTGATCTGGGTGGCACATGATCTGTGAGGAGGCCATGTCCCTGGGGATTTGCTGGGATGATGATGTGGGGGCTCTATGAGGTGTTTGCTTCTCTTGCTTCACCTTTGTAATCACAGCAAGTAACACACAACTGAACAAGCAGAGGAACATATAATATTCATAAAATACAGACATCTTCCCAGGGAGGCCACAGCACCAAAGAAATCTCCCCTCCTATTTCTGTCCCACAATTGCTTTGCAAGCCATGCTTCGTCCCTAGCAATTTGGTGGCAGAGAATTTCATGGAGGATGATCAGAAATCAGTTCACCCTGTGGCACTCTCCTCAGCCCCCTCTGGCACCCTTCCACCCTGGCTCCCTCCTTTCCATGATCTTTAATCTGACCCTCCCCCACTCCTGCCTTCCCTGCCAGGTGCCTGTAACTGGATCTCAGCTTGGCAAGGGCTCCAGAGAGCCAGCCACATGATACTGTGGGGCTGCTGGCAAGAACAGCTGGTGTCCTCAGGAATCCACTGAGTAGGACAGTTCTAAGCAAAGCTGATCCTGCTGCCTGCGGGGGGTGGGGGTGTCTGCTCTTCCCTCTTCTCTTTAATCCTTCCCCTGGCATAGGTGGGGCAAGTTTCCCAGGGAAGCTGGGGGACCTGCCCTCCTTTCAGGGGAGTTGCAATCTGTCCAGAGGATATGCTGTAAATCAGCCTGTAAAAGAGAAGATCTAGGACCTGTGTTGGGGTGGGTCAAGCGAGATGGCCCATTCTGGCCTCAGAGTCTGTGGTTTCCCCCTACTCATTCCTTTTCTTCGTGGGCCACAGGGAGATCAGAATTAGGAGTATAATCATACCACTCACGGGCTCTGTGTTATGACACTAACAGGCCCAGCCTCATTCTTCAGGGCTATACTTCAGAGACGTTTTCAGCAGATGCCACCATTACACACTCTTCAGTATGCTAGCAAGTTTTGACTCTCAGGAAAATACACTGGGTGGTTGGCTGTTTTGGGTTCTGCCATGTTCTGGTAGGCAGTGATCCTGGGGGTGAGGGAGCTGGCTGAGCAGTGGGAAAGTTTGCTGTCTGCCTTGGGCTTTCACTGGAGTCAATTTCTGAAGGCAGTTGATCCTTGTAAACCAGGCACTGGGGTTGGGCTGAGCCACATGGAAGCAGATTGACCTGCGTGCTGTTTGACCACTTCTGTTTCAGGACTTGTGTATGTAAATAAAGTGAGTTACCTCTCTATCCATACTCCACACCACTGATTTCTCTTCTGCTGGGAAGATGATCTGCAAGGTCTCAGAGGTCAGCTGTCCCCAGCAAAAGGGCTATGCTAGTGCCAGGACTAGGTCACTGATGTCAGAAGGGGCAGAGATACCATACAAAAACACCGTAGTCCTTTAGAGGAGGATTTGTGGCTGGGACAGAGCAGGATATGTTAGAGTTGGAACTAGCATGAGCACTGACTGGTAGGGGAGAACATCCAGTGCTGAGCCCCCACCCTGCTCCCTGCAGCACAGAATGTGTGCACCTCCCAGCACACACACTGGGGAATTGGGGTCAGCACAGATTGCTGGGGTCAGCACAGATTGCTGGGGACAGCACCCCCTACTGACCCACCAGCATGCTTCCAGCAGCACAGCATCCCCCCAGCAGCATGCTGCTTCAGCAGTAGAAGGGAAAAAAATGAGAGAGGATCCATCACCCATAGTCAGATCTCAGTCTCCCCTGCCTCTCAACATGCGGGGTTAGGGAGGCTCTGTGTCCTGCAGCTCCAAAGCCTTGGTCCTGTCATTAGGAGTGTCACCGGCAGGCTCAGCAGCAGCCCCATGAAACCTGCTCTGTGCTGGGCTGGATACTGCAGGATGCTACTGAAGTAAGGACATGAGACCATGCTAGCTCTGGATGCACAGCCACCTCTCCCTATGGGCTGCCTCCATCCAGTGCTAGAGGCAACACCCTGCTTGTCCCTTTGGGCCACTGCTCTGCAGGGTGGGGTACCCTCAAGGAGTTGGGCATTCCTCAGAACTGGGCATGGGGTAGCTCCCTATTCCTGTCACCATCCTGCTGGCATGTGAGGGGTGGTCTTAAAGCAGCAGGCTCCTCCACATCTTTCCCCAGCTGCTGGCGGGGCTTGGGGCTGCCCCGCCAAATGACATGGTCTAAGTAGCCTGCCCTTAACACTTGCCATGGCTGGAAGCAGGTGCAGGGGGGGGTCCAGGCTGGGTGGGGGGAGCCCCAGGGCAGCAATGATGCAGGGAGGGATTAGGTGAGTTTGGGATTCCTGTCCCCCTCCCATACCCACACCTCCACTTCCATCCTGCTTGCGGGGGGTCTCAAGTTGAACTGATGGTGTTGCAGGCCCCATGCCCAGGGGGATGCCCCTGGGAAGGGAACGAAATGCTAGGGAAACCTAGCAATGCCTAGGTATGGAGGTAAAGCTGACATGGAATTCTGGAATTCTGCCAATAACTGGTGAAGGCCAATGAGATGTGGGTGGTGCTGCTTGCTGGCCTGAGCTGGCCTCCTGGAGGGGGGCAAACGGAAGTGTGAGGATTGGGTGCCACATAGGCACTGGGGAGATAGGCACCAGAGCTGACAGCAGCTCCTCATGCAGGGATCTGTGCCAGGGCCCCTGCTTGGCAGGGTCTTGAGAGATGAGCCCACTTCTCCACTGCAGAGCTTTGCACTGTCCTCTGACCCAGCCCCCATCAGAGCCAGGATGGATCCAAGGGTCTGATCTGGGGTTGGAGGGGAGGGCAGACATACAGGGCTGGCTGGGCCCATGGGTCTGATCTGCGGCAGTAATTCCTTCACTCCAAACTGGTCAGAACCCCGGCATTTTAGGCAGCTGAGTCTGAATCCCAGGGCCCTGGCTCAGGTCCCTCTAGGTAATAGCTGGGGAGGGGGCTGGATGGGCTGATGCTCCCTTAACCCCACATGCTGTTCGTGCCTGAAGTGCCAGGGTCTTGGCCTCCAGCAAGAGGCACTAGGC
The DNA here is from genome assembly GCF_003597395.2 of Chelonoidis abingdonii. Taxonomy (NCBI): domain Eukaryota; kingdom Metazoa; phylum Chordata; order Testudines; family Testudinidae; genus Chelonoidis; species Chelonoidis abingdonii. Next base: position 29,341,970 of record NC_133772.1, on the reverse strand, counting down.
AAATCTGGGGGCAGGGAAGGAGCCTGGTGAGGGATCCTAAGGCACAAGGTGACTTGACGATTGTTCAGAATGGAGCTGGGGCCAACTGGGGCACCCCAGGCTGCCCTCCATTCTGGAGTGGGTTCCAAGAAGTTTGCTGAGCCGGGAGAGGAGGCCCAGGAGATGGACGGGCACTATGGGCTCTGTCCAACTGCAGCAGCTGCTGGAAAAGACAAGGTCACAGAGAAGACAGGAAAGTGACCCCTTGGCAGAGCGGGCCTGGAGAAGGCTGGCCACCACCATCATCATCTTCTCTGCTGTGGTGCCTCCAGTTGAGACCCAGGAGGGGAAGAATGGAGGGAGCTGGGGCCCAGGTAGCCCCAGGGGAATGGTGCTGTAGCTCCCATGGTGCAGGAGGAGTTGCTTGGATGGACCCTGCAGACAGGAGAGGCACAGGGAGGTAGCTGGCAGTGCCTCCTCATTTCTCTGCAGGCCACTGGCTCCCTCCACATCCCATTCTTCCTTGGCTGCTGGATCTTCTTCCAACCCTGCTGCAGCTCAGGGTGCCAATAATGCCTCAAGGACCCGCATATTTGCACATGGCATTTTATTGGGGAGGGACTACTTTGTCCGTCTGCTGCCGGTTACAGAGGCGGCAGAAGGACACATAGGTGGGGAGTGTCACGAGGAACTCCAGCCCATGCTGACAGGGGGACGGGCTTGCTAATGCCCCCGTCCTTGGGTACCTTAGCATGGTATGCCATGGCTACAAGCACCATGGTGATGTCACTTCCCAGCTTCCACCCACCTCCCTCTGCCCTGGTTCAGGCTCTCTGCCCCTTCAAGACATCACAATTTCCAGATGCTCCTCCCCTCACCAATGATGTCATCATTCCCAATGATCTCACAATCTCTTGCTGTGACAGCAATAACACCAGTCAGGGAGGAAGCAGCAGGAATCCATGGGCTCTTAAAGAGGAAGAGAACCTGACCAAGCTTCCTTTAGACCTGAGTCTTGCTTCCTTCTGCTTTTCCTAGTGTGTTATTGTAAGGTCACGGGAGCTGCACAGGCTGGGCTGTTATTACAGAAGTCTCTCTGGGTGCCATGCACTGGTTTGTTACTGGAGAGTCAGGGACACTAGGGCTATGCATGCTGGTATGTTAATATTGTAGGGTTTCTCATGGCGCTGCATGCTGGTTTGCTTCTATAGGATAATTTAAGGATGCTAGGAGCTGTGCTTTCTGGTTTGATACTATTGTAGGGACACAGTGATGCCAGGGCAGTGCATGCTGGTTTGTTGTTATTGAAGGGTCACTCGGGCTGCTATGCACTGGTTTGTTATTGTAGGATCACTCGGGGATACTAAGACTATGTGCACTGGTTTGTTATTGTAGGGGCTCTCAGGGCACTGGTTTGCTTATCACAGGGTCACTTATGGATGCTAAGGGCAATGCACACTGATTGGTTATTATAGGGTCACTTAGAGGCACTAGGGCTCCACACGCTGGTCTATTATTGTAGGGTCACTCAGAGGCACGGGGGCTCAATGCTCGGGTCTGTTATTGTAGGGGCACTGGGGCACCACGTGCTGGTTTGTTATTGTAGGGGCACTGGGGCACCACATGCTGGTTTGTTATTGTAGCGGTACGGGGGCTCCACGTTCTGGTTTGTTATTGTAGGGTCACTCAGAGGCACTGGGGCTCCACGCTCTGGTTTGTTATTGTAGGGGCACAGGGGCTCCACACGCTGGTTTGTTATTGTAGGGTCACTCAGAGATACTGGGGCTCCACACTCTGGTTTGTTATTGTAGGGGCACTGGGGCTCCACATGCTGGTTTGTTATTGTAGGGTCACTAGGGCTCCACATGCTGGTTTGTTATTGTAGGGTCACTCAGAGACACTGGGGCTCCACACTCTGGTTTGTTATTGTGGGGACACTGGGGCTCCACATGCTGGTTTGTTATTGTAGGGGCACTGGGGCTCCACACTCTGGTTTGTTATTGTAGGGTCACTGGGGCTCCACATGCTGGTTTGTTATTGTAGGGTCACTCAGAGACACTGGGGCTCCACACTCTGGTTTGTTATTGTGGGGACACTGGGGCTCCACATGCTGGTTTGTTATTGTAGGGGCACTACACTTCAAATGCATAGAACAGGGTCTCTCTCCGATT
>NC_133772.1:29270741-29339284 GCF_003597395.2 Chelonoidis abingdonii | reverse complement strand
AATCGGAGAGAGACCCTGTTCTATGCATTTGAAGTGTTGATTGAACTAACCTCGTTATCTCTAGCTTGCTTGCTAGCATATATATACCTGCCCCTGGAAATTTCCACTACATTCATCTGACGAAGTGGGTATTCACCCACGAAAGCTCATGATCCAAAACGTCTGTTAGTCTATAAGATGCCACAGGATTCTCTGCTACACTCTGGTTTGCTATTGTAGGGGCACAGGGGCTCCACGCTCTGGTTTGTTATTATAGAGGCACTGGGGCTCCACACTCTGGTTTGTTATTGTAGGAGCACTGGGGCTTCACATGCTGGTTTGTTATTGTAGGGGCACTGGGGCTCCACACGCTGGTTTGTTATTGTAGGGTCACTCAGAAACACTGCGGTGTATATCCACAGCCCTTAAAACTGCTGGGGGGTTGGGCCTGCTCTGTTAGTGTAAGGTCTTTGTCCTTCCCGGGGGCCAGGCCTGCTAGTTAGTTAGCATAGGGCTGCTCTGGAGCCCTGTTATTGCTTGTTAGCATGGCTAGGGTTCCGTCATCAGTACAGGCTCTTCAAGTGCTCGGGCTGCAGGCTCAAGGGGGTGAGTTCAGTGTCTCAGGTTCAGTGGGTTTGCAGGTTTCCTAATGAGGAGTTTGCATAGGGCATGTGTTATGGCAGGATCCGTGCTAGGACTTGGCCCACAACTGTTTGTTACTGCAGGGTTGCTGACAAGCATGGGAAGGGTTGCACGCGGTGGTTTGTTGTTAGCTGGTGGGTTGCTGATGAGCTCGTGGGCAGGTTGTATACGGTGGTTTGCTGTCAGTAGGGCTGAGGACCAGGGGGGCTGATTACAGTAGTTTGTTATTGTAGGGTTGCTGGCAAGCGGCGGGGGTGGACAGTGTTTGTTATCGCAGGGTTGCTGACAAGCACGGTGAGGAGGTAGCGTACAGTGATTTGCTAAGGTAGGGTGACTGAGAAGCATGAGGTGGGAGCAGGGAACATGCATAAAGTTGTTAGTTATTGGAGGGCCAGTTGTAGTCTTAAGTCTCCAGTCCTGGAGGCTCCAGACCCTCAGTCCTTCCCCTCCCCCCAGAACTGAGCTCGTGGCCAGGAGATTGGGGTCCGCGACATACAGCCCTTCCTGGGGCTGGTGGGCTTGTTTGCGGGAGTCAGCTGGAGGATCTCATTAGGAAAGAAGGGGTCAAGGAGGAGTCTGCAGAGAGGGTGGGGGACCCCTCCAGGGATGGGACAGGTCAGCTGAGGGAGGGAAACTAGAGGATCAGGACAGGGCAACTGTGGGGGGAGGGGAGCTGGAGGAGCCCCAGAGGGAGCAGAACAGATGCCATACTGGTGCAATCCCATGTCACACACACACACACAGGTGGGCGTGGCTCTTACCAGAGCTGACACCAGGGGCCCCCTCCTGGGGGGGAAAGGGGCAACTGTGGGGAAAAAAACCCCCCACAATACTGGGACACAGAGGAGCCACGTAATGCAAGCACCGGTGCCCCAGCTGGTGGGGACACACCAGGGAGGGGGAGACCAGGGGCTCCTCCAGGACCAGCTCTGAGCCCAGCAGGCCCTAGGGAGAATGGGGGGAACAGGATAGAGGCAGTGGGGTGGCCCCCTCCCCGGGGGCTCCCTGGGTGCTATTTGAAGTGAGAGAGGAAGTAGGTGACAGGATAGTGGGGCGAGTCGATACCCAGCACCTGGCAGACACTCAGCAGCTTGAGGCAGGCCTCGCGGCGGCTGGGGCTGGCACAGGCCACGTTGCAGTAGGGCTCTTCGTATTCACGGTCAACGAGCTCATCCTCCAGCAGGTTGAGGCGGATGATGCCACGCTCATGCAGGGCCTGCAATGTCTCCAGACTGGCTGTGGACTTGAGGGCCTTCAGGTGCTGTGACACCACGCACATGACACCCACCAGGTGGGTGCGCGGCTGGGCATGGGCGGGCAGCAGCGGGGGCACCCCACAGGCCACCATGACCGAGGCAAGCATGATGTCCACCCCATAGATCTCCTGGATCCAGTCGCGCAGGTAGAAGCCGCCCATGCGGGGGTTGATCTCGATGAGCTTGGGCCCAGATGCCGTCAACTTGAGCTCCACGTTGAAGATGCCGTTGGTCAGGCCGCAGCCCAAGCAGCACTGGTAGGCGGCGCGCACCAGTTGGGCCTCGCGGTCAGGTGCCAGGCAGGTGGGCATGCAGGCCGCCGTCTCAGTGAAGTGGGGCACTCGGGTGGGCCCGTTGTCGGAGACGAAGGCGGCCAGCATGCGCCCATCATAGATCACAATGTCCACGTCGTGCTCAGTACCGGAGACATACTCCATCAGCAGCATGGCGTTGCCCCAGCCCAGCCCGATGCCTGGGTGATCTGCATCCTCCCGCAAGTCTCGTGAGATCTTCTCAAAGTGCAGGTGGCACTGCTGCACGTCCTCCACCAGCTTGACCCCCACGGCGCCCGCCCCGTACTCTAGCTTCATGACGCCGGGGAAGGAGAGATGGCGGGCAGCCCGCTCCACATCAGTGTGGTTCTCCAGGTGGCAGCAGGGAACAGCATAGAGCGCCTCTGAGGTCCAGCCAAGCGGGGCTTCCTTGCGCCGGCGCAGCAGGTGTTGGTGGGTGCGGCTCTTCTGCTTGGCCACCCGCATGGCGGCCACCGGGCTGCAGCGCAGGCCCAGCTGCTCACACACCAGGGCTGTCAGCACCATGCAGTCGTCCCAGTAGGAGAGGCAGCCATCCAGGTGCAGGCCCCGCTCCCGCACCAGTGCCACCAGCCGCTGGGCATGCTCCTCATCCCGCTTGTGCTCCGTGGTGTCATAGTGGATGAAGGTCTGCACCAGCTGTGAGGCAAAGTGGTTGGGGTCCGACTCCACCAGGTGAATCTGGAGCAGATGTGGGGGGGGGGCATACAGAGAAGGAGGGCGGGGGGAAAGATGCAGAGAAGTGAGAGAGAGACCAAACAGGGGTCACTAAGGACTGGGGCAGGATGGGCTCCATGACCTCTCCCTCAGGTACCACAAAAATGGGACTGTCCTTGGGGATGGATCCATACCCCATGGTGGGATGCAAATAGGATGTTCCACTCATATCCAGAAACCCGGCTTGGGGGAGATGAAATGGTCCATATGCATCCAGACCCCACTGGGGGCAGGAGATGGAGGAAAGGTCCAAGCATTTTTAAGAAGGGAAATGGGATGGTCCATGGGTGCCCATGCCTGAGGGGTCTGGGAAGGAGATGGAGTGTACCATGTGCATCCAGAGCCCATGGGGGGCAGGAGATGGAGGAAAGGTCCAAGCATTTCTAAGAAGGGAGATGGAATAGTCCATGTACATCGAAGGAGGGAGATGGAATAGTTCACTCAACATCCATGGCCCCAGAGCCGGTGCAAGGATGTTTCGCGCCCTAGGCAAAACTTCTACCTTGCACCCTCCCCCGTCCCCAAGCCCCCACCCTGAGGTGGCCCTCTTGCAGCTCTCCCTCTCTGCCCTGAGGTGGCCCTGTTGCAGCAGCTCCCCACTCTCCACCCTGAGGCACCTTTTCTGCCCCAGCTCACCCCTGCTCCGCCTCAACCCCAAGCACACCGTCGCAGCTTCACTTCTCCCGCCTCCCAGGCTTGCGGTGCCAATCAGCTTAGGTGCCACAAGCCTGGGAGGCGGGAGAAGTGAAGCAGCCACGGCATGCTCGGGAAGGAGGCAGGGCAGGGATGAGCTGGGGCAGGGAGTTCCCCTGCGTGCTGCCCCCCCCTTACTTGCCGCAAGCAGCCCTCCCCGCGTTTCCCTGCCCCAACTCCTGTCACCTAAACAGAAGATCCGGCTGCCGCAGTTGCGGCCGAAGAAAATGGCGCCCCCCAAATCCTAGCACCCTAGGCGACCACCGAGGTTGCCTAAATGGTTGCATCGGACATACATGGCCCCATGAAGTGGGGAGGAGAAACAGAACGGTCCATTCACATCCAGACTCCATTGGGTGGGGGGGGGGAAGAAATGGTCTACTCACACCCAGGTTCCATATGGTAGAGGGGAGGAAATGGAACGGTCCACTCCTGCCCAGGCCCCATTCAGTGGGCCGGGGGAGAAGGTGGAATGGTCCACTCACACCCAGGATGTGGAATGGCTCACTTGTGTCATGGAGAGGACAGAATGATCCACTTGTGCCCAGGAGGGGTGGGACATGGAATGGTCCACTTGGGCCCAGGCCTCGTGGGGTAGGGGGGAGGAGATGATGTTCATGGGCCTCATGAGACCAACCCCATGGGGCATTCCTGGGCCCTAACGCAAAAGGAGATGGGACGTTCCATCCAGGTTGGGGGGCCAGTGCATCTGCACGTTCAACGCTTTTCACGAACAAGCCCAGTGTGGTTGCTTCCAGTTCTGTGCAGGGGCTTTGGGACGGAACCAGCCGCCAGAGGGGCGGGGCCAGCACTGACACAGAAGGGCACCCCGGACTGCCTGGGCTGGTTGCCACCCTGGGCACAGAGGACCAAATCCCTGCCTGGAACCAACCTGGAGCTGCTGTCAAGAAAGTAGAGCTGGGGAAGTACACAGGAGTGCCCATAGCCTAGGAAACTGTACTCAACATTAGTGGAAGGGATATGGGGCTGTGCTGTGGGATTCCTTTACTCACATCTCTGAGCAGAGTCAATTTGCTTGGGATTTGTGGGGTGAGGGGTGTTCCTGAGAGAGCCGTGAGCTGGCCTCATGAGATCTTTAACTCCAGGAGCTAACAATGTCAAGGCTGGGGAGGGGGATGTTAACTCCAGAGCCTAATGATCATGGTGTGGAAAATGTAACTTCTTTCCCATGAAGTGTCCACTCTGGAGCCCAAAGACAGCAGCACTCTTAATTATTCCACGGATCAATTTTCCAGGAACGTCCTGTCATTCCAGGGCTGTGAGCAGAATTGCCCACCTTTTCCCCCCTCCTGTCCGCTGGGGCTGGAGAAGGCTAGACTACTTGCTCCTACTTGCACAGTGGTGTGACACTGGGCTGGGATACAGACCATTCCATTAAACAGATTGCAGTAACCATCACAGACTGTATTTGCCTCAATTCAGTGTCTGGGCTGGGACCTGGTTCTCCTCTATCTGGGGTCAAGCACTCATCTCCCCTGCCCCACATCACTCCCATCCCATCCCTAGTATTCCTTCCCTGGCTGACATTCAGGCCCACCTCCCCACGTGCCCAGACGGCCTCAAAGCAGAGGCATGAGAGGCCACGGTGAAGGGAAGGGAGAGTGAGAGCTGCAGGCTATGAATGGTCCCAGTGATTTAAAACAGAGAGGTTCCTGGGGGGAGGAGATGACACACTGGTGGCCCAGTGACCTGGGGCTGTGGGCCATACTGGCAATGGATCTGATGGTGGGTGGACAGCCAGGGTCAGAGTTAAGGTGATTTTCTCATCCAGAGATCTTGTGGGGCTCCCTGATGTGCCCCTTGATGCATTACCACCCCCTCAGTAAAGAGAGGTCTGAGCTGTAGCCCTAGCTGCACAAAAGTAACCATGGTTAACACTGGCTTGTGTTCCTTCCAGGGCCTGCTCAGCTCCCAGGACTTGATGCTGCACACAATGGGCATGGGAAGCTCAGCACTCCAGAGATCCTGCCCCCAATCAGTCCCCACATTACCCCAGTGCCGGACCTCCAGCATCAGGACGGACAGGATGATAATCCCCAGCTCACTCTCGGACAAGCACTTTCCCATCCACTTGTGACCTGGGCTGCAGCAGCCCCGTGGCAGAGACTGAGGTGCGGTTTCTCTCCAGCTGGGATGCAGGGGGGAGCCCCTTTGTGGCTGGGATGTAGGGAAGACTCAGGGGACTCCCCCCATGGCTGGAATGTCAGAGGGGGCTGGCTGTGATGCAGGGGAGGCAGTGATGAGCACTCCCATGGCTGGGATGCTGGGAGCTGGCTAGGATGTGGGGAAGGGACACAGAGGGTGGAGGGTACAGAGGATGTGGGGAAGGGGCACCTGCAGCTGGGGTGTGGAGGGTACATCCCCACCCTCCTCCGTTGGCTCTATCTTCCCTGATGCAGGCCATGCCATGCTGGGTCGGACCCATGGCTATGGAGAGCCATCTCCCTCAGCCCCACTCCATGGCGGAGGGCAGGGGTTGCGCTGGGCAGCGTGGGGCCCGGTTTCCGCATCTTACTTTTAGCCCATAGGCCCTGGCCGCCTCCCAGACGAACTTTTTGCTGACTCCTCCAGCCCCGATCACCAACACGTGCTTGCCCTCCATGAGGTGACACTGTGTACGCCGCAACATCGTCTCCACCAGAGGACGTGAGGACTTGCCTGCCGGTATCCCCACTGCCTGACCCATGGACTCGAAGAGTGCACAGGTCTCCAGGCACAGCTGAGAATTCATCTCCAGAGCCATCAGCTGCAGCACCTGCTCCGACGAAGTCAGGAGGAAATCCACACCTGCAATGCAGAACAGCCAAGTCAAGGAAACAGCCAGGATGGGTGTGCAATAGCAGTCAGGCCCAACTGGAGAGCTCAACATGAATTCAGAGACCCTGACCAGACCCCCACAGGAATTGCAGGAGGTGCTGGATCAAGCAAATTCATAGATTCCAAGGTCAAAAGGGATCCCTGTGATCATCCAGTTTGACCTACAGTACAGCACAGGCCACAGAGCTTCCCTGAGCTAATTCCTGTTAGAACGAGAGTGGATCTTTCAGAGAAACATCCAATCTTGATTTAAAAATTGCCAGCGATGGAGAATCCATCACAGCCCTGGGTAGGGTGTCTTTTGGCCTTAAACTATGAAGATAAAGGGGGTAGAGAAGACAGGTCAGGGAACCTCTCCTTTCCCCCCCTCTCATTATACAGGGACAGATCGATGAACCTGAAAGGTGGCAAATTCATAACTGATCCAAGGAAATACTCATTCTCAATTGCCCTGTGGGACTCATTGCCACAAGGTCTCAGTGTATCCAAAAGCTTAGCAGGATTTTTAGAAAGAGGCTTGGACATTTACCTGGCTGAGGAGACCATCCAGAGTTATGTTAAAAGGAAAATTTTAAAGTCTAACTCCTTAGAAAGTTTCACAGGGGTGGGTTATTCCAGAACACCCCCTAGGACAGGGGTTCTCAACTTTTTTCTTTCTGAGCCCCCCCTCCCAATGTCATAAAAACTCCACAGCCCAGCTGTGCCACAACAATTGTTTTTCTGTATATAAAAGTCAGGGCTGGCGTTAGGGGGTAGCAAGCAGGGCAATTGCTTGGGGCCCCACACCACAGAGGGCACTGTAAAGCTAAGCTGCTCAGGCTTTGGCTTCAGCCCTGGGTGGTGGGGTTTGGTGCCCCAGGCTGCAGTCCTATGCAGCAGGACTTCAGCTTTCTGCCCTGGGCCCTAACAAGTCTAATGCTGGTTGTGCTTGGCGAACCCCCTGAAATCTGCTCACAGCCCCCTAGTTGAGAACCACTGCCCTGGGAGGCTCCTTCTCCGGCTGCTTCATGGCAAGGTGCGTGGGTATTGTCAGAGACAGGAAACCAGGCTAGATGGGCCCCTGCTCTGGACATTCACGTGTGGCTACAGGCCCTTCTGAAGGTCCCAACTGGTCAGTGAGTCCCTGCCCGTGAAGGTGCCATCCTCTCCTGGTCCTGCCAAGGGCAGCAACGCCCTGACCCTTTAACAGACCATGGGCCAAAGAACTAGGGCCCAGTCCCTACCCTAGCCAGGCTCTTCGTGCTGGAGCCGTCGAGGGCAACTTTGGCCTGTGAGGGGGAGGGTCTCTGCTGGGGCTGAGGCAACACAGCCAGCTTCGCCCTACACCATCCATTGTGGGGTGCACTGGGAGGGAGCCCCTACTCTGGATCCTCCCTGGCCGGATGAATAATAATTGAGTCCCTGTGAATCTGTGACTCCCCCTAAATAGTTAATGGCAACGATTGACAAGGCAGCTCACCAATCACATCAGTCTGGGCCTGTCGCCCGCCCCGCTGTTCCACCGACAGCCCCGCCTCCATCTCCAGGAAGGCCGTCATGGCGGCCTCGGCCTTGTGCTTGACCTGGGCATGGATGGCCGCAAGCTGGGCCTCATCTGTCATCCCCTGCTGCCGCAGGCCGCTCTCCAGGCTCTGGGGCACCATGGCCTGGTGCTTCAGGGGCTTATCAGCCCGTCCCACGCCGCACACCACCTGGGGGAGAACAAAACCCGATGCCATGAAAACCCCGCACCTCCCCCCTGCCACCGCACGCAGTGGGAGGTGACTGTGAGGTCATCCAGCGAACAAGTTTGGTGCTAACCAACCAGATCCTTTGCTTGCCTCACTGTTCCAAGAGCCCTGATTGGCTGAGGCTCTTTCCTCCCGCTCAGGAAATGGAACGTACCATGTGCAAGGGTGGGTGGAGGGGGAACATGAGACAAAATAAACCCAGCCCAAAGCCAGCGGCACTCTCTGCAGACAGGAGGATAAAAGTTAGCTTCTGACCTTTGACCCCCACCTGGCCTCGATTCAAAGGTCACAAGTGACAATGATGATAAGGTTTTTCATTTTGAGATTTTTGCCCATCATATTAAATACATTGTTTTTTGGACCGAGTTAGTCATGAAAGGTTCCATATAACTTTACCCATTGCCCTGAGCCAGCCAGTCGCCCACCTGAGCCAGATCAGAGCCAGCACCCCCTAAAGAAGAAAGGCCCCATACCCCATTCCCTGACCTGAGACAGGCATCCCCCCACCCTTGGACCAGATTGGAGATGGTGCCCCCTAGAGGTGAAAAATATCATATCCCATTCCTCGCCCTTCCCAGCTAGCCAGTCCCACCCTCTTTGGCCTGGATCAGAGCCGGCACCCCCTAGAGGGGAAAGGCCCCATAATACATTTGCTTACACCCAGGGATGCTGCTGTATTTGTCTCTGTCAGGGCAGGAGTGATCACCAGCTTCTCACCGTATCAACCATTGCCCTGTTCTGAGGCTATGTGGGGGCATGGGACCCAGCCAGCTGCATTGGCAGGGTGGGGTGAGGGGCACTTATTCATGGCTGCCCCATTACCTGGCTCAGCAGAGGCTGGTCACCCCAGGATCTGCAGACGACAGTGCAGATCCGGATCGCCAGGTCAGGCCTCGGAGATGTGCTGCCTGGGAGGGGTGAGGTGAGGAAGGGCAGAGAGCAGAGGGGTAGGAAAGGAAAGAGGGAGAGAGGGGAGAGAAAGACAGATAGATAGGGAAATGGAGGACAGAGAGAGAGATGGAGAAAGAAATGTGGGGATGGAGAGAGGGGAGAAAAAAGAGATGAGGTGGAGAAAACAAAGGGAAAGTATGGAGGGGACAGAAAAGAAAAATGAATGGCGGAGGAATGGAGGGGGATGGAAGGAGATGGAAAGAAGCAGCAAGGGGGGCAGAGAAAGAAATGGCATCGAGATTCATGCAAATCAGCCACACAGAGTGGTGCCCTCTGTCCTGAGGGATTCTGAGATTCCGGTAGGGCCACCACCAACTGAATGTATGGCAGCTCTCCCGCAGTGCCCAAAGGGATTCTGGGATTTCAATATGACAGTGGTTCCCCCTGCCCTGGGGCAATATGGCAGTGACAGCCACCTCAGGCGATTGTGGGATTCCCAATATGGCACACACCCCTTCCCTCCTCATGTCCCAAGCTAACCCAACTGCATTCTGCTTTTTCCCAGATCTTGCCCCATGGCGCCATCTCCAAAGTCTGGGCCAGGGTAGGGATTGGGGGTGGGCTCAGTGCATCATGACGACAGCAGGGACAGGTGATGAGGTGTGAGCCTCTCTGGCCAGGGGGGTCCCTTACTTGGGGAGGTGCTGTTGGGGGATTCGGGCTGGGTGAGGCACGCAGTGGGGATGAAGGCGTCCAGCAGGGCGCTCTCCTCCTCCTCCAAGGTCTCCAGCAGTGCCAGCACGGCTTGGAGCACGGCAGCCTGCTCCACCTTGGCATGGAAGGTCACAGCATGGGTCCCACTCCAGCGCCAGCCCGATGGCTTCACCACCACCTGCAGAGGACAACAGCACACTGCTCAGTGGGGCCAACCAGGCACAGCCAGTGCCCCCAGCACTAGGCCCCCTCCATCCATATCCACAGGGCTTCCCTCTCACCCTTCCCCATGAATCTCACCCTCTTACAGTGCCCCCTTCCTCAGCTGAAGGGCCCCCCATAGACCTCCCCTTCTGGCTGTGGGTCTCACCTCCCCACAGGCTCACCTGACTGTAGGGGTATCCCCGACTCCTGGCTGTATGCTCCACCCCCAACAGACTCATCTGGATGTAGGGGTCTGCCCCCTTCCCTCGCCCCCAGCAGGCTCACCTGCTGCAGCCCCCTCCCAACTCAGCAGACTTACCTGTCTGCAGAGTCCTGCCCCCCTTCATCCCTGCAGGCTCACCTGGCTATAGGGCTCCATGGCGCTACCCTGCAGGAAGGCCTCGATCTCCTCCTGGATGAGGTTCTCCTGGCCCTCCTTGCCGCTGAGCTCCACCATGCGGACGGAACACTCAGTGGTGAAGTCCCGCAGTGGGCGCAGCCGCTTGAAGGTGAAGGCCAGCGTGGGCGGCACTCCCACTTGGGCCCGCTGGTCCAGCAGCTGGCGTGTCAGCAGCTTGTCCTCCAGCAGGCAGGCCAGCTCCCCTGAGCCCCCCGTGGGGCAATCCAGGTCACGCGCCAGCTCCCCCGCTGACTGCCCGTGCTCCTTGCATGGCCCAAAGGAGCCCATGAAGTAGGTGACACGGCGCGGGGGTGAGAACTCGTCCAGGCATGTGCGCCCACCCAGCTCGAAGGAGACAGCCTTGGAAACCAGCAAGGACGACTCGCTGGGGTGCTGCTCAGAGGGCACCTTGGCCAGCCAGCTGGGCGACAGGCACAGCAGCATGTTACCTGGGGTAGGGGAAGAGATGTGGAGAGATGGGGAAGGGCAAGGGGATACAGAGAAATGGAAGGGAGAGGTCCGTGGTGAAGGAGGGGGAAGAGCAAAGAGGAGGGGGTAGAGAGGAGGACAGTATGTTACCATTACATCACCTGCAGCCAATCAGAAAGCCAGAGAGCTGCTATTTATACATCAGTTAACTACTTTCCTCTCTTCTCCCTACACCTCACCAGGTAGGAAGGTGCCAGCCTGTTTTGTACTTGGGAGTTCAGTAGGGAGTGCTCTCCCCAAGCACCCACTGCTTCCCCAATGCTCCAGCACCCCCCCCCTCCCAGCATAGTATTATGGGGCACTATGCTGCAGGAAGCAGGGCAGGGTGCTCAATAGGGGGCGCTCTGCCTTTGCAGTCTATGCCCCCAATGTCCCAGTGCAGAACTAGGGGGCACGATACTGTAGAGCGTGGGGGGCGCTCTCCCCTTGTACTCAGCACTAACTCCCACTAGGGGGCACTGTGCTCCTGGTGCCACCTTAAATAAGAGACGCAAACCAAGATCTTTAACCATTTGTGGCACTCCGACTTGTGGAAGAGTCAAACTCGCTTCCCCTGTGGCTCTTGTCCTGCTGTGGGGTGGCTCAACAACTGCCAGACCCCACAGGTGGCTGCACTGCAGGGCCATGAGAGGGACCCCCTGGACAGCATGTGTCAAGCAGCTGGATTCTCCCCAGCGAGGAAAGAAGGTCCTTGGAGCACTTCCTTATCAATGACTGATGGAGCTGAGCTGCTAATTGTATTTCCCCACAGAGCTCCCACCCTGGGCTCCGGTTTCCTGTCAAGGGTAAGCGGCTTTAACAAAGGCAGGAATCATCCCGGGGCCAAAGGGAAACTTGAGCTGCTTGGCTCCCGTTCCCAGCACCCAGCGAGGGAGACCAGGCAGGCGAGTGCCAGGAATGTGGAACAACAGCTGGCAGCCGTCCACTTGGGCCCAAGCTGGAGTCCTTCAGCCCAGGGACCTTGCTAGGACAAGGTTACAGCTGAGAGGAGAGGCCGGGACAGCCCCAAGCGCAGAGCCAGAGTCGATCAGAGGTGTAACAACAATCTTCAGCCTGCACAGAGAGCTAGGGGCGGCCAGACCAGGGTTACGCTTGCTCCTGCTTCCTCATTCCCCTCTGCTCCAATCCACCCACACACACACACCAGCTCCTCCCCCTACTCAGCCCCCACATATCAGCCCCTCTCCCTCCCCATACACCATCCCTGGTCCATCCACCCCACATACACGCTGGCTCCTCCCCCACATAGCAGCCCCTCCCCCCCAATCTGTCTCCACCACACACACGCACCCTAGCCTCTCCCCCTACCCACCTCTCATATTAAACTTTCCCCCTCCCTCTATCCACCCACACACACAGACTACTCCCCATCTACCCTTATCAACCCCCTGCCCATGTCCACCTCCCTTTGCTCCTATCCATTACCCCCCACCCTTTGGCCTATATACCCACCAACAACCTCTGATCCTAGACATCCTCTGATTCTTCTGACCGCGTCTCCCCCTATGCTGCCTTGCCCTGCTTCTCCCCACTTTGATTCCAGTCAGTTTCCTCCTCCCCTGCTACTGGGGGGGCAGGAGGGGCAGGGTTCATCATTGAGAGCATAGGAGAGAGAGTCCCCCTACTCTCAGTTCTGGTGCCTGGCACCACCACAGCTGGAAGCAGCAATGGCTGAGAAAGCCCTGCTCAGCCCCTGCATCCCCAGGCTGGAGCATGCCCAGTCACTCTGTGGGGTTGACTCATGTGCAGCCTGGCGGAATGGATGGGATAGGGATGCTAAGTGAGGACGGAGTCCACAGAGGATTTAGCTGCCCAAATCTTCCCAAGCACGTGCACACTCCGATTTTTCAAAGGCTGATAATTTGGCCAAATTTGGTTGCCTTCCCACAGGGCCAGCAAAAGGGAAGTCCCTGACATCAGGGCGACCTCCCCCCGCCCACCAAATTTCTAGTCCAAGCTCCAAAGCTGGGGGTGGGGGACTAGAGCATTTCAGATAATTATTTTTTCACAACTTGTCCCCCGCCCTAGAAATGGCTAAACCATTTGGGCTGAAATTTCCCCCCAAAAAACCAGCCTGAATCAGACACCCAGCATGGAAGAGTTCTGCAACTGAAAACAGGGTCTTAGAATGGAAAGTATCAGGCAAACTTTATAGGCAAGTGCTACTTGCTCCAGGGCCCTTGGCTACGTCTCATGTAAAGCGGCTGCCCCAACTCAGATGGGGAGCAGACCTGATCCAGCCATGTCCCTGTTTGCAGTGCCTCCAGGGCTAGGGACCCTCCTCACCAGCCAGATCACTGGGCCCTGCTTGAGGGGAGGGAGGGGAATCAGGAAGTGAGGCACCCACGGGGGGAGGACGAGCTGCCCTGAGCAGCAAAGGGGACTATTTTCTCAGGCAGATTAACGTGTATCTCAGGGCTGTGGATGCACCCCTGGAATAGGTCCTTGCTGATTCAGAAGTGCCATTTGAAGAGAGAGATCCTGGCATTCAGTGCTTCCCCTTTGCAGCCTCTCTGGACCTGCAGAGTCTATAAGCTCCACAGAGGCAGGCAGAGGAGCTGGAGTCAGAATTCCCCTCTCGAGGGGATAAACTCTCCTCGACGCTCGCATAGTTTGCAAATTGCAGTTAAGAGACAGAGCATCCATTTGCATACCTCTCCTGTATATATTTTCCTAGAACCCCTCACCTCGCAAACAGTACATCCATGACTTTTTTCTGAACTGATTTTTACACCCTAATCTACCCATGTGTGTGTGTACATGCACATACTGGTTTATGTGCCCAACTATAAAGGGTAATATATATTTTTCCTTTGGCATTTATCCTAAGTGCACTGCCCCACACACATTGGTGCTTATTTCTGCTGCTGCCTAACAAAATGTGTAACGCTTAAGAGTAGAACTGGACAAACTGTTTTGGCTGCTGCATTTTTGGCTGAAAAAATTTGATTTAGGTCGACATTTTGCAGATGTGTTAAATTTACCTAATTGTTTTGGTCAAAAATCTTCCCTCCCCTGCTCAAAATTCCAAAATGTTTTGATTTTTTTTATTAAATCACTTTTTGTTCAGAAACGTACTTAGATTTTCTTTAAAATGTTCAAACTCAAATTAAATGTTTCATTCAGCCCCAAACTACATTTTTTTATATATATATATTTTAGTTTACTGAATGTTTCAAACTTCTTTTCCAGAGCAGCCAGCAAATGGAAAAATGTGTTATTCCCACAACACTAATGAAGATCCTTTGTTTCCTTTCATAAACCAAACAACAAATAAGGAAATTCCTAGATTAAAAAAAAAAGTGTTGCTAACACAGAATTTGGATGGTAAATAGCTCCAGTTGATTTAAATGGTGTTATTAGAACATCATAGTTCAATTTTTTTTTAAAGTTGGAAAGTCAGGAAATTGGAAGGTTCAAGGAATACATCAAACAGTCAATTCATAAATGTCTTGGTTACTGTTCTACTGTCCCTATATCTTGACTCTGCTCCCAATGTAGATTGAGGGTTAGCAAGCAGGTTTATAAGGGGCAGAGTTAGGATCAGGGGATGGTGGTCAGGATGTGATGCCAGAAACTGAGCTGAATTCTGACTGTGACACTGCACCCCATATTCTTCATAGAGATATTGTTATGGTATGGGTATGGCATAACTAAGATGTGTTATATGCAAGATGGGTCATGTGAGATATCATTGGAAAGGTTATGATGTACTGCATATGATTATCCTATTTGTATGCAAGTATCATTTTTGTATCTAAAGTTAGGAATATTGACTATACATCTGTACTACAAAAGTGTTTGCAGCTGGGGAATGCCCACTAGACAGAATACAATCAGTCTAGCTGGCTCCCTGTGAGGAAAAGCCATTAGAAAGAACAACAGGTCTCAGAAGATGTTTATCACCCACAGAAAAAAGTCTTCCTGGGGACACTACAAACAACCTCTGACTCATGGCTGCTTTGACACTGCAGGGTCATGTGATCAAGGCATCTGGTACTGGATTCCATGATAGAATACCAGTATTCTTCCACTGGGGGTGGGAGATTCCCACCATATGTAAAACCTATTTAAGGCAGGGGAGTGATATATTCAGGGTGGTTCTTCACTGAATTCCCACCCAGGATGACTGCTGGTAAGATCTAGGAAAAAAAGACGGAGTGGGGGAGAAGGACTGAGCCCAGGCTGGAAAGATGTCTGGCTTGTGAAAGAAATACCTGGAGTTTTAAGCTGGAAGCAAGAGCACCTTCAAGAATTTCTGCAATCTGCCTAAAACAACATTCTTCAGATGCATGGAGTGGGCTTTTACCCACAAAAACTTATGCCCAAGTAAATATGTTAGTCTTTAAGGTGACACTGGACTCCACATTGTTTTTGTGGATACAGACTAACACCACTAGCCCCCTGATACTTGGTGAGAAATTATTACTTGTAACCAGTTTAGTAATTTAAGCTCAGCTTGCATGTTTGTTTTATTTGCTTGGTAATCTGCTTTAATCTGTTTGCTATCCCTTATAATCACTTAAAATCTCTCTTTTGTAGTTAATAAATTGTTTTTGTTTTCTCTGAAACCAGTTTGTTGAATTCATAACACGGGGTGGGGGGGGGGAAGCTGTGCAGATCTTCCTCCACAGTGAGGGACGGGGCAAATTTCAATGAGCTTATGTAGCCCACACACCTCCTGGGTGTGGTGTTCTGTAGTGGCACTTGAAACCACTTAGAGAGCAGTTAATGAGTCTGCTCTACAGCCTTAGCTAACAGCCAGCTTAGCTTATGCAAGTAGAGGCTTATGCACTAAGCGCCAGAGGTCCCAAGTTTGATCCTGCCTACTGATGACTGGGTTCTGTTAGCATTACACTTACGTTGCATAGTTCTGTGTGCAGCACATGATAAAATTTTGGGTTTACACTCCATTGGGGGTGTGCACTTGAGTGCTGGGCAATTCCCTCGCTGAGCTTTCCCATGCAGAGCTGATCTCAGTGTCTGTTTTTGTGCAGGTGGGTGTGTCCCTCCTTGTGCGTGTGTGTGTGTGCTGGAGGAGGCTTCAGGGCCTGGCTCAGGAGGACAGTAACGGAGCCCAGGCTGGTGGGTCGGGCAAGCTCAGTAGCACCCAGTACATCAGGTGGCACCTCAGATGGGACAGGGCAGGGGGGACCCGTCACACTGACATTTTCAAGTAAATAATAGGTTGTTACAAGAAGGAGGGTGAAAAAAAAAAAAAATTCTCCTTAACCTTAGATAGGACAAGAAGCAATGGGCTTAAATTGCAGCAAGGGTGGTTTAAGAAAAACTTCCTAACTGTCAGGTAGTTAAGCACGGGAACAAATTGCCTAGAGAGGTGGTGGAATCTCCATCACTGGAGGTTTTTAAAAGCAGGTTAGACAAACACCTGTCAGGTACGGTCTAGCTATTAGTCTTGCTGTGAGTGCAGGGAGCTAGTCTAGATGATCTACTGACATCCCTTCCAGTCCTACACTTCTATGATTCTTCTATTATTTTGGGTTTAACACCATAACATCCTATGTTTTATTACAGTCCCATGGCTGTGCCAGGGTTGGTCCCAACTGAGCACGTCAGCCTGGGTATTCAGGGCAAATGGGGCACTGAATTCCCACCCATTCCTTGATTTAGGGGGAGGGGGAAACTCACAGCTCATGGGCAGGACAGGGATACAGGATGTGGCACTCACCGGGGCACTGGGAGCTGCCCTCCAGTAGCACAGACAGGTACGAGGTCGGGGATCCCAGGATGCAGATGGTTACATCCCCTGAGCTGAACCCTAAGAGATACAGGGGAGAAATTAACCACTTATTCCTGCCAACGGCACTGTGCTGCCCTTTAGGCCTTGGTGCTAAGGGGTGCCATGTGGCTGCCCTCCATACCCAGCCATGCTCCATCTCCTAGCCTGGTGCTAAGGGCAGTGCTGCTGGAACTAGGGGTCGCCCCTCATATACAGGATTTACAAAGCCACGGACTAAGGGGTGCCATGCGGCTGCCCTTCGTACCCTAGTCGTGTCCCATCTCCCAGCCTGGTGCTAGGAGGTGCTGTGATGCTGCCATCCTTACCCTGACCATGCCCCACCTCTCAGCCCAGCACTAGGGGGAGCTGTGCTCCCAGATCCCCCTGGGTTGGTGCCACAGGAGGGGTTTCTGTAGGGCAGTGCTGTGGCCCCAGCATGCAAGCAGTGGCACCCTGGGTGGAATGGTATGCACCTGTTCTGGGCTCCTTGGTGCGGTCGACTGTCTCCGGAAGCCCCTCCTGCTGCAGTGTGCATTGCAGCAGGTCATAGTAGTAGGTGGTCCAGGCATGTGCCTGGGTGTCCTCCGGAGAGAACTTGCACTCCAGAGACACGTCCTGGCGCCACGAGGGACATGGGGGGCTGAGCGATGGTAGGAGCTCCTGCTCAGCCCAGTCCAGTTCCTTCAGGATCAGGGGCTGATCCGCATTGATCTGATCCAGAGCCAGCTGCAAAAGAGATGGGGATGGGAGTGTGAATCCTGGCATTAGTGCCCTGGGGCACAGATCCCCCTGGAGTCCAGGCTGGGAGTGTTAATCCTGGTGCCCAGGGCACGGATCCCCCCAGGGGTGGGGTTGGGAGTGTTAATCCTGGCGCCCCAGGGCATGGATTCCCCTGGAGGAGGGGTTGGGAGTGTTAATCCTGGCACCCCAGGGCATGGATCCCCCTGGGGGAGGGGCTGGGAGTGTTAATCCTGACGCCCCAGGGCACGGATCCCCCTGGGGGAGGGGCTGGGAGTGTGAATGCTGGTGCTGGTGCCCCAGTGCGTGGATCCCCCTGGGGGCAGGGCTGGGAGCGTGAATGCTGGTGCTGGTGCCCCAGTGTGTGGATCCCCCTGGGGGCAGGGCTGGGAGCGTGAATGCTGGTGCTGGTGCCCCAGGGCATGGATTCTGCTTAGGAGCAGCACGGCTCTGGCTGGGAGTAAATCCCCACAGGGTGGGTGAGGCAGGTGCCAGCTGCCTGGAGGCAGCAGAGGCCATGGCAGGGGTGGGTTTTCAAACAAAGCATCTCTTTTTCCTCTCCAAAGGGGGCGGGTCACATGGGGCTGGAGCTAAGCGGCTTGAGGAACAAGGCTGTAAACAGATCAATCTGCCTGGGTCAGTGAGCTGGGGGAGGGAGGCAGGAAGAGAAGTAGGGAGAAGGAGAGAGATTTCTGATTCCTGCTGGGACACCTCACTCCTCTCTTTCTCCACCCACACCCAGTGCAAGACCTCCCCAGAGCTGTTGTGCAACAGTGCCCTGGCACACCACAGCTGGGGCTTCAGTGCTGTGATCTTCCCCACAGTAGTGCCCAGCCAGACCCTCGTGCTGTGAGCTTCCCGACAGCAGTGCCCAGCCAGCAGTATGGCTAGAAGACTCCCACACTGTTATGGTAATTTGCAGGAGTCTCCCCATGCCTGAGGGAATCAGACACCATTTTCGCCTTTATTAGCACTGGTACAGCAGGGCCTGCCTCAGACCTCCCTCCTCCCCAGCTGGACCCCCACACACACACTTTCCTGCCTCCAAATCCTTCTGCTAAAGCTCCTGGGGCTGAGGACACCGGTTCCCACTCAGGACTAGAGGGCCCAGAAGTGGTTTTTGGTGACATGAGGCAGGGCAGGGGGCTGGATGGGGAAGAGGAGCAGGACAAACTCACCATCCTGACAGCAAAGAAGCTGCAAGAGAAAAAAAAAAAAAAGAGAGAGAAAGGCACCAGTTGCAGGTTTCCATGGGCAAGGGAGAGCACTTTGTCACCCCATCTTCCACCCACAGGGGGTACCAGTTGCATGCACTGCTCAGCCCTCATCCAGCATTCACTGCACCCACAAAGCTGGGGCAGTTCCAGTGTCAGGCTCCTGCGCCCACTCCTGAATACCACTGCTAGGATAGCAGGGGCTATGGATCAGGATTGAGGGGCACCAGCATTGCTCTGTGTGGGGAGCCCAGGGCTGGGATAGCAGGGGCTATGGATCAGAATTAAGGGACACTGGCAAAGCGGTGAGCTTTGTGACCCCGGAGCATTTTAGCTGAGCTGCCCCTGCTCTAAGTGTCAGTGATGGGGACAGTTTGCCCCGGGGGGGGCGGGTGCCCTCCTGTCTGGGCCCATGTCCCGGCTGCTTGCTGTGCAGTTCCTCCTAGCCACTGAGCTGAGACATTCCAAGGACAGAGTCTGATTAAGCTAATCCCCCCAAACCCCTACTGCTGGCTCAGCAGGGGCTACAGGGCCCCTCTCCCTAACCCCACTGGCTCAGAGCTCTCTGCCCCTGGGATGCTGCTGAGGAACCAGTATCCCCAGACCCCAGGATCCCAAGAACCCAGGAGTCCGAGGCCGGTGTCACACCCAGCTGACAAGGCAGGATCGTTCCTCATGGGAGCAGGGCTGGGCCAGGGCTTCGGCCTCTTCCCTTGGGACAGGGCAGAGGAACCGTGAGAACGAGAAGCTGAATTTATAGCACATCCCTCACTTCCCTGAGCCAGGAACACAACCCAGGAGTCCCAAGCCTTGGCCATCAGCCCATCCTTCCTTTCTTATCTTTTCTGCAGCAGCTGCCACTCCCTTGCCCTTCCCAGCATCTCCCCCGCACTCCCTCCTGCCCCTGGTGGTGAGGGTAAGGTCAGCTGTCATGGGTAGCTCCTGAGCCAACTGACTGGTCACTCTGGGGCTCTTCTCAGACAGTCCCTACCCTTCACCCACCAGGCACCACCCCCAGGGCTCTGGGCTGGAGCTGGGACACTGTGGGGGTGCTTTGCTGCAGAAAATGGGGCAGGGGATACAGTAGGAGGTGCTATCCCCTCACAGGCAGTGCCAGCCCCCAATGCCCCAGTGCAGCACTAGGAGGCGCTGTGCCATGAGATGCTTCCTTTTGGACCTATACCACAGCCCTGTCCCCTGGTGGTCAAAGGTCCCATTTGGACACAAGTATCCGAGAGGTAGCCGTGTTAGTCTGGATCTGTAAAAGCAGCAAAGAGTCCTGTGGCACCTTATAGACTAACAGACGTATTGGAGCATGAGCTTTCGTGGGTTATGCATCCAACAAAGTGGGTATTCACCCACGAAAGCCCATGCTCCAATACGTCTGTTAGTCTAGAAGGTGCCTCAGGACTCTTTGCTGCATTTGGACACAAGTTGAGGTGTTCTGAGCAATTCCATTCTGCCTCCTCAATCCACTCCAGAACCAGTCCCAGATGGTCTCTCCTCACTGCATCTTCTGCACACGTGTGCAGTGGCACTGTGGGGTGTTAATCAGTGCCAGGCCCCACCCCAGAGGCAGCTGCACCTCAGCACAGGGTAAGGCATTCCCTCTATACACAGCTGCCAGGCTCCATCCTAGAGATGGCTGCACCGCAGCACCTAGTCAGGGACCCCTGCCATACTCACAGCACACCTCAGAGGGTGTAAGGGGGTGAAGTCACGGCGAGAGCTTCCCGCAGGGGCACAGGAATACCCAAGGTGACCCTTCCACCCCCAATGGGATTAACAGGGACATGCAGCTCTGCTAGGGGAGGGTGGGAATCCCATTACTGGGCACCCGCTCCCTCCCTCCGTCTGTCTCATTCCCTTGCTCCTCGCCCAAGAAAACAATCACCGGCGAAAGGGATGAAAAATGGATTACATGAAATTAAATGCGGGGCAGAGACAGCCCCTGCCCAGGAAGGGGCTGAGGGGACACTGGGGGTCAGAGCAGAACAGAGAGGACCAGGGCAGAGATGTCCACTCCCTGGGACTGGACAGGATTGGTTGGGGGGGAGGGGGGAGAGGCAAGATGTTACCTCTCCCCCCTGCGGGGCCCATGGAGCCAGTCAGTGTAGCAAGGGCAAGATGTGGATGGACAGATTTCTGGCCAGATGGACATGGCATCCCTAGCCAGGCCCTACGTTCCCCATCCTTACTCCCTGGGGCCTGTGAGAGGCCATGGCTGTGGGGGAAGCTTCAGGCAAAGCACCTTGGGAGCAGGGATTGCTCTGACAGTATGGGAACCCCTGAGCCGGAATAGCATGCCCCGGCCCCAACCTCCACCCGGCTTAGCAACATCGAAGTAAGAAGGAGGGCCTGGAATCAGGAGGATCCCTCCAGCACACAGCCACCTCTACGCATTCCCAGTCTGGCTCTATCTGTGCAGGCAGGACAGGCCCCTCTGCCTGTGCAGTCCCTCAGTCCTACCATATGCCATTCCCTCACTTCTGATCACTCCCATGCCAAGTGCCACAGCACCAGGAAGCCCCTGCCAGCCAAGCGAGAGCAGATGCCACCAATAAGTGGACCACGGGGATCCAGTGACACCCCATCCTGGGCAGGTTGTGCCCTCCCTCGCTGGACAGAGGCCCAACCCGGTGACATTTGGGCAGCCCCTGGCACAGCTTGCCATGCCCGTGAAGCCGCATGGGGCTCTCCCCAACAGCAGCTGGGATGTTAAAGTGCCTCTCGCTCTGGAATCAGAGTGCTGGGCAGCTTTGATCTGTGCAGAGCCCCATGAGCCACTGATGATGTGGTGCCAACCAACATCAGTCCATCGGAGCCAATGAAGCCAGATCCCCAGCTGGCATCAAAATCAGTATCACTCCACTTGAGTCTGTGCCCACTTGCAGCAGCTGACTCTCTGGTCCCACATGTTACAAACAAACAAACCCGCTCCAGCATCACCGACGCCACCTGGAATCACTCCCAGGATGCAAGTGTGTGGGCTCCCCTCCCCCTCACCTCCAATCTGTGGTCACCCAGCGCTGCGACAATGACACTTTCCCCTTTGTCTAGAATCTCTTTCCCTCCCTGCTTCCCTGTGCAACAGCATTTGGGTTGCAAGGCAGTAGGAGGTCAGGGAATTACAAATTCATCTCACATAACTGGTGGAACTGGAGTTTAATTATAGGAAACAAGACATTATTCTGGCAAGGAAGGATGGGTTTGTGCTGAAGGGGTAAGGACACTGGACACCTGGGTTCAATGCCCAACTCTGTCACTGTCTCCTCTGTATGACCTTGAGCAAGCCCCTGAATTGTCATGCCTCTGTTTCCCCATCTGCAACACATGGATAATGATCCTTTATTTAAATTGTAAGCACTTCAGGGCAGGTGTTGTCTCTCATTTTGTGCCTGTGCAGTGCCCGGTGTGACAACAGAGCCCCAACCTCGATGACTCTACGTCCATGTGCAGCACCTGACACAACAGGGGCCCAATCTCGGTTGAAGCACATACGCGCTACCATCATACAAATAATACATTGACATAGAAAAGCATTTTGTTTGTTCTGTAAAGAAAATTTGCATTGGGGATCAAATTGGAACCAACACCTTACTTTAAAGAGCATCCAATTTAGAACTGGAGTTTGAGATGTTGAAAGTCAAGCCAGGAACAAGCCTCATAACTTCTGAGGGCTTCCTGGGAGCTGGATGGCTAAAGACTTTAGTCAGCTTTGGAAACCACAGGCTTGACTTCAAAACAAGCTCCTTTTTTATCATCACAAACCCTGATGCCAAGGGCTAGGAAGAAATGGCTGTGATTCCATCGCCCTTTAGGGTTATAAAGATTTCCCAAATTCCAACAGAGGGGATAATGCTTAGGCAATATAATTTAAGGCAGTGTTTCTCAGGGACAGGAGCGCACTTTATGGGAGAGCACGGAGAACTAACCAGGAGCCCAGAGTGTGGGCAGGGGGAGGGTTATGACAGACCTCAACTGTTCCCCAGTGTCCCAAAATTAATTTAAATAGAAGTCTCCAGCTGCTGTGGGTGAGAAGAAAGACTCTAAAATGTGATCTGAGAAGAAATGACACCTCAGTAACTGCCTGAGTTTGCACAGAGCCGGAGACAGTAGCTCTGAGAGCTGCGAACTGCCCCAGTGTGACCTATGCAGCAGTGTTTACCCGAGCCTGCACAGAGCCTGAGACAATAGCCCTAAACTGTGTGAACCACCCGCAGTGTGACTGATGCAGCAGCATTTGCCTGAATCTGCAGACAGTAACTCTGAGAGGCATGTCATGTCCCACTCATTTCAGAAGTTGCTAACTCAGAGGACACTTTCAATGTTGATCCTTTTGTGGCAGCTTCCTGCTTGCAGCATCTGGGTAACATTGATTTAAGGCAGGGAGAGTAATGACAAAGTGCTGCGTGGCTACACTGACTTGTTTTCCACCCAAGGCCTGTCTGCCTGCCTCTTCCAGCCCCATTCCGGGCTCTGCAAGTGAATCCCTCATTAATACACTCCCCAGTCAGTCAGGGTCACTCTTCACACCAGGGTTGCCCCTGAGGATCAGAGATGTGTTTACATTTAGCAGCCCAGTGGAGATGGAGGTGACTCAGCGATCCCAGAGCCAATGCACAGGTGTGGAGCTGAGTGGTGCCAGGTGATGGTTTGTACGCCCATCCCACAACCACAATCTCCTCTGCATGGGTAGAGCTCTGAGGCAGGGGAAGAGATCTGCCAGACTAGAGCTCATGGCAGAATTGGGGCCAGGACCTGTCCCTAGCCTCTGTCCTACCCTGACATCTTCAGCCAGATGCAATCTGCACCTATGTGCAGCTCTAGTGCTGTTATTATAGAAAGCCACCGAAAGACAAGCAAGGAACACAGTGACTGGATGCGACACAGACACCTATGGGCACGGGCCGATCCCCACCTGGTGTCAATCACCAAGGCGCCATTGAAATCCGTGCTGATTCCCGTGTCAACCATGCACCCGGCTCAGGGGAGGTGCACAGTGACCTAACAGAGAGAGCTGAACCCCCCCAGCCTGGCAGAATCTCCGCTCCAGCTGGGGATCGGACCCAGCGATCCCAGCGCAGCTGCGCGCCACATTCTCCCCAGGAATCAGTGTGGCGATGTTGCGGGAGGGGAAGCTCCCGGGGATGCAGCGGGGGGCCTGGGAAGCTGCCAGGCCGCAAGTCCCCGGGCTCACTGCTCCCGCCAGCCCCGGAGTGGCCCTGCACCTGCTCCCGGCCCGGCCAGCGCAGGAGCCCCGACTTCCTGGCCCTGCGTCTGCCCTGCGCCCACCCACCCGGCCCGTCTCGCAACAGGCTGGGCTGGGGAGGCGGCCCGGGCAGCTCCGTGCCGGGATCCTGCCTGCGACCGCAGCCCCCAGCCCAGCAGCCGGGGCACCGCGACCCCCAGACAACGCGGCTCCTGCTGGTGCCTCTCCCCAGTTGCGGTGCTCGGACTCCCCAGGGCCGGGCCGGAAGCTCTGACCTACCCCCGGGCAGCAGCGGCGTCTGGCTGGCGGCAGGAATGAGGAGGCTGGCGACGTCTAGAGATGAAGGCAGGCGGGCTTTATATAGCAACCTAGCTGGGGCATGCCCAGTGCGGAGCGCCCGGCTGGGGAGTGGGGAGCGAGGGTGCTGGGGGGCCGCGCCGGCTATTGCCACGGAGCGCGGACTGTAAGTGCGGGGCTGGAGCGTGAGTCCCAAAGAAGGAGTGAGCAAGGGGGCAGAGTGGGACTATCTGGGACTGAGTGTTCAAGAGCGCAGAGTGTGAGTCTCTGGAAAGGAGTGTGCAAGGAAGAGGACAGTGTGTCTCTGGGATTGAGTGTTCAAGAGGGCAGAGTGTGAGTCTCTGGGAAGGAGTGTGCAAGGAAGGGGACAGTGTGTCTCTGGAGTGAGTGTTCAAGGGGGCAGAGTATGAGTCCCAGGGAAGGAGTGTGCAAAGAAGGGGCAGAGTGTGAGTCTCTGGGAGTGTGTGCGGGGGCAGAGTGAGAGTCTCTGGGAGCGAGTTTGCAAGGAGGGCAGAGTGAGTCCCAGGAAATGTGTGCAAGAGGGGCACGAGGCCAGCCTGAACCTGCCCACGCTCCACCCCCATCATGCTCCCTTCCCTGCCACTGCATCCTTGATAAACACAGGGCAGTCACCGCCCAAAAGCTTCACCACCACAGCGATAAGGTGCTGAGTAGTGCCCTGCACTCCTCCAGAACATCAAATCCACCTCTGTTGAAACCACTGCAGGACTAGGGAACATCCAGTCCTCTACCTTAACTCAGGGGCAGCATCAGATGCTTGCAACTCATGCAATCGTAGGGGGCCCTGAGGCAGCGAGGTTCCCCCCCCATGAGACCAAGATGCTGCCCGCTGGGCATCAGTTGCTCCGTCCTGCTCAGTGCCATACAGGGCTCAAAATGTCACCCTCCGCACAGCGTGACTTCACATGCACTGTCTGTGCAAGGTCACTGGTAGGACCCCCCAAAAAATCAGCTTTGGAGGAGCCCCACGGGACAAACACCACCCCTGCCTTAACTCTGTCCTCTGTGAATGATACCCTAACCCATCCCCCACAGACTTGGCATACTCTGCCCTTCACCTGTGATGGGGCGCTGCCTGGGTAGGCCACACACAGAAAGTAGGATAAACTAACAGACCATGTCTTTGCTAAGGGAAGAATCTCATTTAGGGTGGGTTTAATGAGCATCAACTGGCTACCCCAGCTATCCCCAGCCACTGCATTGGCCACCCCAGAGCTGCCAGGTGGTCCCACTCCTTGACCTAAGGATTCGCTTTGGACCATCACCTGCTCTGAGCCCTGGCATCTGTACTTCAGAGCCCCCCAGCAAGAAGAGACCATTGTGCTCCTTTCCTTGAACAGCCCCCCGAGCTCAGCCTGGAAATGAGTGGTGGGGCACGCCCCTCTTGCGTATCCAGCTGCCCCTAGCACAGTGCAGGGCAGCTGTGGTGCATGCAGATGAATGAGAATACAGTTCTGTGGGACACAGCACACCACACAGAGTGGCACATCTCCTCAGACAGTCCTCCTGGCCGCACCACACTGACTGTCTATGACCCCACTACCTCTTGCCACAGCACTGAGGAGCAGAGTTAAGGTTGGGGGGTGGAGCTGGGGTTTACTTTACCTCTGAATTTCCTGCTGTCAGAGGAATAAATGTAGGTGCAGTGGATGTTCTGCAACGATAAGAGACACTCCCTCCATTCCTGCTCTTATCTATCCATCCACAGGGAGAAGAGCACACTCATAAAATGTGCAGCTGATACCAGGCTAGGAGGGGCTGCAAGCACTTTGGAAGGCAGGATTAGAATTCAAAATGACCTGGACAAATAGGAGAATTGGTCTGAAATCAACAAGTTGAAACTCAAGAAAGACAAGTGCAAAGTATGTCACTTAGGAAGGAAAAATCGGATGCACAACTACAAAATAGGGAATAACTGGCTAGTCAGTGGTGCTCCTGAAAAGGATCTAGTGGTTACAGTGGATCACAGCTCGAATATGAGTCAAGAGTGTGATGCCATGCCAAAAAGGCTAATATTCTGGAGCATATTAAGAGGAATGTTGTATTAGGACACTGTCCCCTCTACTCTGCTGTAGGACACTGCTGAGGCCTCCGCTGGAGTGCTGTATCCAGTTTTGGGTGCCACGCTTTGGAAAAGATGTGGACAAACTGGAGAGATGCTGGGGAGAGCAACAAAAATGATAAAAGGTTTAGATAACCTGACCTATTAGGAAAGGTTAAAAAAAACTGGATATGTTTAGTGTTGAGGAAAGAAGACTGAGGAGGGGGGGACCTGACAACAGTCTTCAAATCCGGTAAGGGCTATTATAAAGAGGATGGGGATCAATTGTTCTCCATGTCCACTGAAGGTAGGACAAGAGCTAATGGGTTTAATCTGTAGCAGGGGAGATTTAAGTTAGATATTAGGGAAAACTTTCCAACTATAAAAGTAGTTCAACTCTGGAACAGGTCACCAAAGGAGGCTGTGGAATCTCCATCACTGGAGGTTTTCAAGAACAGGTGGGACAAACCTATCAGGGATGGTCTAGATTTACTTGGTCCTGTCTCAACACAGGGGGCTGGATTTGATGAATTCTCGAGGTCCCTTCCAGCCCTACAGTTCTGATTCAATGATCTCTTAAGCAGTTTGCTCCATCTGCCTGTCTGTTTCTGCTTCCATCCACTCCTTAAGCAGGTCCATGATTCCATCCATCCTGTCCCCACTCTTTCTGCTTCCATGCATCCATCCCTGTACACACTCATCTGTCCAGCAGGGTGCCCGTCACCCTGGTATTAGACAGGAGAGAGAAGTAGTTTGGAAAATTGACAAGTGAGATGCTTTGCTCAGGTTTCTACCTTTAAGTGGCCCTCAAGTTCTCTGACGAGCAGGTGGTTTAGCTGAGTGACTGACATTATTGACATGAACTGCCAAAGGCTGCATCATTACAGTGGCATAGTCATGCTATGATCCAAAGAACCAAGTCAATTAAGCTTGGATCAGAATCCCACGCTATCCAAATGTGAATTTTGGGAATGAGAGTTTTATTGGGTTAAAGATCAGTGACCATGAGTCAAAAAGCATCAGCATAAGCAATGAAATTGCAGGTCTTGAGAGACAGCCTGCAATTTGAACATAATCAAAAACTGGCAGGAATTTGAATGAGAGAGAAGCAAGCCTTGGCCCAGCTGAAAAAAGAAGCTTACAGGGGGTGTATGGAACTGATGGCTTCTGAGGAGAGGGTTTGCCAGATGCAACAAGAAACTGCCAGACTTAAGCTCCAAATCAAAAAAGCAATGGTAGAACAGCAGAAACTGTATCCTCTTGAAAGTCATGTTTATAACAATGTTGGGATGTTGTATTACTCTGAGCAGTTTTCTGTGTTTAACCCATTATACTATGACCGGGGGAAGGGGATTCTAACCTGGTGGGAAATAGCTGTTTGTCTGTCCAAAAAGGCTGTTTGTCTGTGAATGAAGTTTCTGAATGTCTGTCTAGGCCAGGGGTCGGCAACCTTTCAGAAGTGCTGTGCCGAGTCTTCATTTATTCACTCTAATTTAAGGTTTTGCGTGCCAGTCATACATGTTAATGTTTTTAGATGGTCTCTTTCTCTAAATCTATAATATATACCTAAACTATTGTTGTATGTAAAGTAAATAAGTTTTTTAAAATGTTTAAGAAGCTTCTTTTAAAATTAAATTAAAATGCAGAGCCTCCTTGACCGTGGCCAGGACCCGGGCAGTGTGAGTGCTGCTGAAATTCAGCTCATGTGCTGCCTTCGGCACACGTGCCATAGGTTGCCTACCCCTGGTCTGGGCACTGAGGTCCCTAAGAGTCTCTCCAACTGCCAGGCTCCAGCTCTCGTCTGGATCAGGGGCTACCAGCTGCCCAGCAGGGGTCCCCACCAGGTCAGGGATCAGGCAAGCTGGCAGGGGCAAGTGGGTGAGGAAACCACTCAGACCTGCTCTACAGATAGGGGCCCTAGAGCTCATCAATCTGCCCAGGCAAGGGCGCCCAGGCGGGTAGCTCCATATACAGTGGGTGGGGCTGGGCAGCAGGACCTCATTGGCACTGCAAAGCTCGCTAATCCTGGCTTCGTGATATGGCCAAGATGCCTGGGATGCCAGCAGCTAGCCAAGGGGGCAGGGGCACTCACTCCCTGTCACCAGCCAAAGGGGACTTGCTCAGCTGCTCAGTAACTGGCTCCTCCACAGCCCGCAAAAGCCAGATGGCAGCTATTCACCCAGCCCTGCAAGGGGCCAGCAGTCAGGCCCCAAGCGAAGGCCCCCCTTTCATTGGCTCTGTTTTGCCTCCTGCTCTATCCACTAGACACCATGCCCCTCCCAAAGCCCGGAGCAGAACACAGGAGTCCTGGCTCCCAGCTCCAACCAATAGACCCCACTCCCCGCCCAGAGCTGCAATAGAACCCAGGAGTCCTGACTCCTGGTTCCCCCTGCTCTAACCACTACACCTCCTCCCCTCTCCAGGAGCAGAACCCAGGAGCCTTGGCTCCCAGCCTATCTGGTCTAACCACTAGACAGCTCTCCAGTACTCCAGTGCCCGGAAGGTGCAGGGACCACCACAGGGAAAACAGGCAGGCAGTGAAAATGCTGGGACAATGCTGCCTCTCAGCAGCAGGGCAGGGGGTGGCTCTTTGGCATTGGAACGTCCCATTTCTCCCACCCCACCCCATTGTGGGATGCAGATCTGGAGAGACGCATGGGGACCTGGGGAGCCCGGCTGCCATGAGGCTGAGCATGGTCCACCCTGCTAGGGATAGGGGCAGAGATGGGGGTGGGGGACAGGACTAGAGATGCCCAGGGGTGGGGTCACAGGCCTGCAGAATGAGCTGAGGTGGCAGCAGAGCAGGAGCCATCCCAGGGGATGGAAATTCCTTTGGGATCCTACAGGCTTGGAAACAGCGTCATGGCAACCACCATTGCCAGGAGCAACAGCATCAGAAGCTGTCAGTATAATGAGCTCCCCTGGCACTTCAGGGGGTGGGGGCAGCCACCCACTGGGCTGCTGCTACTCCTAAGTGAAGGAGCCCTTGGGAGGCCCAAGAGTGCCCCCGTGTCCAAGCCCCCAGGGGGCCTGTCCAGATCCCCCCAACCACAGGCCAAAAGAGGTGTCGTCAGATTGAATGCATTGGGGAGGGCACCCTGGGCAATACAGGGGAGCAGTGACCTCTGCCCCACACAGAGTGCCTTGCAGGACCCCTCGGGGTGGTGGCGAGTCGGCCAATCTGATCCAGGCAGCACTGAGACTCTACTGAGGCTGCCCAACAACCCCCAGCCCCTTCTGTCCCATGCCACAAGGGACCATCTCTGCCTGACCTCCCTCTGTCCCACTCCACCCTGGGAGGGGGCATCTCTGCTCTTCTCGCACCTCTCCACCTACTAGATCCACCTCCGCCCTGGCCTGCTCCACCCCATCCTTCAGCCCCTTGGCACCCCCCAAGACCCTTTCTGCCCCTCCCCCTCTCCACCAGTCCCTCTTGGGCCTGCTCTGCCCCCCAGGACTGCTCAGTTCTGTCCTTGGGAAAAGCTGTCTCCGCCCCTCCTTTAATTTCACATAATCCATCTTCCATCCCTTTTCCTGGTATTGTTTCCTCTGCTCAGGAACAAGATGGGGTGGAGCCCGGGAACGAGATTCCCACTCTCCTCGGGACTGAGCTGTGTATCCCCATTTGTCCCATCAGGGCAGCTGGGGTCACCTCAGTCCCACACAGGGAACCCCCCATAGCCTGTCTCAGTGCCATGGCCCCAGAGCCCCCACATCCTGAATGGGGCCCTGTTCTAGTCCCACCATGGCCAGGCCTGAGGGTGACAGCCAACCTGGGGGACGCCAGCAGTCTCACTTCCCTCTCGGGGGCCACCTGGGACCCACTGCCTGGAACCACACCCAAGTTACAGATCCCAAAGGCTGCCCACACCAGGCAGGACCACACGGCTGCTGAGTACATCCATGGGCAGGGGATGTTCCAGCAGCACAACTTCCACTCTCCCTGTTGCCTCCCTCCTCTCTGCAGGTCTGCGGCTCTGAGATAAATGAAGGGAGGGGAGTAGCTTTCTTTTATGGACACCCAGCCAGCCAGTAGCTATAAAATCCCTCTTAGTAGCTGTTCTCTAATTGCTCTACCTGTAAAGGGTTAAAAAGTCTCATTGCTATGCATAGGTAAAAGGAAGTGAGTGATCACCTGGCCAAAAGAGCCAATGGGAAGTCTGGAACCTTTTAACATTGAAACAAAGACTCCGCTTTTGTCTGTCTATTGTTGTTCTCTGGGGGAGAGGTGGACAGGGCAGAGCTATGCTGTAAGAAGCTTGGGGCCAGGTATGAAAAATCCTCAGTATCATACCTAAAAACTACTCATTTGAAACCCCAGCTATGTAAGTAGATCAGGAAATGTCTAGGCAGACGCGATTAGGTTTATCTCTTTTTATTTCTTTATGGCTGAGGAGGTTGTGAAGGCTAGGACTATACCAGGTTTTAAAAGAGAACTAGATACGTTCATGGAGGTTAAGTCCATTAATGGCTATTAGCCAGGATGGGTAAGGAATGGTGTCCCTAGCCTCTATTTGTCAAAAAGTGGAGATGGATGGCAGGAGAGCAATCACTTGAACCTATTAGGTTCACTCCCTCTGGGGCACCTGGCATTGGCTACTGTTGGTAGACAGGATACTGGGCTGGATGGACCTTTGGTCTGTTATGTTCTTATGCTAACCTTTGTGCTAACCCCAGGTACTTTTGTTTTGCTTTTAACCTTTAAGCTGGATCTCAAGAAAGCTGTTCTTGGTGCTTAATCCCTATAATTGCTCTTTTAAAAACTTGCAATAGCCTGAGTTCCCAGATGTATTTTCTTTCTTTTTTATTAATAAAATTTATCTTTTTAAAGAAAATAATTAGATTTTTGTGTCAGAAGAGGTTTGTGCACATTGTTTAATTAGCTGGTGGCAACAGCTGATTTCCTTTGTTTTTTCTTTCTCAGCTCTTCCCTGGGGGTGGGGTGAAAGGGCTTGAGGGTTCCCCACAGGAAGGAATTCCTAAGGGCACCTTCCTGGGCTCTCAAAGGGGTTCTGCACTTGGGTGGTAGCAGCGTTTACTGATCCAAGGTCAGAGAAAAGCTGTAACCTTGGGAGTTTAATACCAACCTGGAGTGGTCAGTGTTAATTTTTAGAATCCTTGCGGGCCCCCACCTTCTGCACTTGAAGTGCCAGAGTGGGGAATCAGCCTTGACAGGCTCCCTGGCCCCGCTCCCAGCAGGCAGTGCGGCATAGGGGCACCTGAGGGCTGGCACACAAAGGCCCCTCTGTTGGCCCCACTGCCCCGCGCTCCTTTATCCTTTGTTCCCAGGAAACACTTGCAGTTTGTTCTGGCAGGTCCCTTCTGCCACTGGCCTGAGCCCCTGGGTGCCAGCGCCTCGCCAGCTCCAAGTGTTTGTAAACAACAGAGTGGAGAGAAGCCAACCCCGCATGACACAGAATCCCCCCAGGCCCCAGTGAGCCCCCCCAGTATGAAAATCCCCCCAAGTATCAGTGAGCCCCCCACCATTATGCAGATCCCCTCTGGGCCTAAGTGAGAACCTGCCCTGCATTATACAGATCTCCCAGGCTCCAGGGAGATCTCCCTTTCTACAGATCCCCCAGGGAGCCCCCCATTATACAGATCCTCCTAAGTACCAGTGAGCCCCCCATTACACAGATCTCCTCCAGGCAGCCCCCAGTGGTACAGACCATCCCCAGGCAGCAGACAGTGTCTCTTTGAAGACGTTATCCCGTCCCCCAACCAGCCTGGCAGTTCCCCATTGCTCAGCCCAGCAGCAACCAAATGGGCCCACTCCATTTTGCCTCGACTCCCTTCCCTCAAATACTACCCAGGGGCGGCTCCAGGCCCCAGCACGCCAAGTGCGTGCTTGGGGCGGCAAGCTGTGGGGGGCGCTCTGTCGGCGTCGCGAAGGCAGCAGGCAGGCTGCCCTCGGCAGCTTGCCTGCTGAGGGTCCGCTGGTCCCGCAGCTTCGGTGGACCTCTCACAGGCGTGCCTGCGGAGGGTCCGCGGGACCAGTGGACCCTCCGCAGGCAAGCCGCCGAAGGCAGCCTGCCTGCCGTGCTTGGGGCCGCAAAATACCTAGAGCCGCCCCTGATACTACCCCTATGCTTTGCAAGTGGGGCCTCCTAACCCTCAGGCCCTGGGCTCACCCCACTCCTCACATGGCCCTAAATGGGTTGGGTCTGTGCTGGGACCCCATCTCCTTTGACTCCTGCCCCTGGGGCCAACACTCAAACCTTAGGCCGGATCCCCAGCTAGTGTGAACCAACATAGCTCCATGGGAATCAACGGGCCAGATCCTAGCTGGTGTGAATTGGCCAGTGCGCCACTGGAGTCTCCAAACCCGCTCTACGGGAGTTGTATCAAAGCAGCTGATTCCAAATTAAGCTCAGATTTGGCATGCCTGAAAGGCAGATTCTGTCCTGAGACTTTGACTCCCCCTCTCCCTGCAGTCTGGCAGCACAAAGGGGACCCTGTGCTAGGCTGTACATTGGGGTGTGCTTACTACAATCATTGAACAAAGCTGATGGGTTTATCCAGCAGCTAAACCCTCTCCGGCTGTAACCCTGCCAAGAGCTTTGGGCATAGGGTTGCCAGACCTCCAGGATTGTCCTGAAGTCTCTAGGAATGAAAGATGATTTTTTAATTAATGATTATGTTATGTGATGAACCCTCCAGGGATACATCCAACTAAAATTGGCAACCCTATTTGTGCAAGGGGAGTTACCCAATGGAGCACAGTTTGTAACTGGCCATTTCCCCTTTGGCCATCTCCCTAACTCCACTACCAAGGGGAAAGCCAGGGGCTGTGGGAATTTTGAAGCCCTGACCTAAGACAATGTAGACACTGAGGTTTCTAGCACTGCACTAGAGGTCTCTGATTAACTGGGAACAGGGGCATTCGAGGCCTCTCTGGTGGATCCCAAGGACTCCAGAATAGTGTTCCCATTTGAAATGAAGCAGCCCAATGTGCCTGAGTGGCCCTACAATAACACACTAGCATGCACAGCCTCAGTGATCTCAAGCAGCCCTACAGTAACAAACCAGCTTGAGTGACCCTACAATACCAAACCAGCACACACAGCCCCAGTGACTTTACAACAACAAACCAGAGCAGCCAACCCCAGAACCCCACTGATCCTCCAATAACAAATCAATGCCTCAAGTCCAGCCCCTCATTGTACCACTGTCACCATTGTTCCACTGGCTCTGCATCCACACTGGGCAGGGGGAATTGTACCACTGTCACTGCATCTACACTTGCATTGGGGGTTTGTACCACTGGACCTGCACCCTACTGGAAAGGGGGACTGTACCATTGTCACTGCATCCACAGTGGGTGTGGGGATTGTACCACTTTAACTGGCCCAGGAGGGTTACAGCAGCTGTGTGCAGACAGGACCAGGGCTGTGATTTGAAAGTGACATGGCCAGACCCCTGCAGAAGGCCACGTGGCTGCTCTGATTTCAGTTGAACTGGGGTTATTACTGGGTCAGTGAGGAGTCAGGCTAAGCCACTCACGCTGCAGTATGGGAGCACACAGGGTCTGTGGAATGGTTTACTAAACCAGCTCAAACATGTGAGTGGCCAGCGCTGTCCTGAGCCAAAGCGGAGCAGGGGCCTATGGGATTGCAGGCTATGGGATGGTGGCAGGGCCTGCGGGAAGGAGTGCCCCAGGAGCTCTAGGAATAGCACAGGCTGTAAAATGCCCTGACTAGCGTGTCACTAGCCATAAGACAGAGCCCCATCCCTAAAACACACACACAGAGTCCACTCTCACACACAGGAGACACCACACACACAGTCAAACAGTTCCCAACAGCCACCCTGGCCCTTGCCAGTTCTGCAATGGCTTTAACCTTTCCAGTCTCTCTTCCCTTGCCTGCCCCCCAGCCGCCCCCCACATTCTGGCAATGCCTAGAGTAGTAGAGGGAATGTGTCCCTTCTGGGGGGCTCCCAGTGGCTGACTTCCCCTTGCTAGAAGTGTTTCTCCCTGCCTCCCAGCAGCTAATGCCTCCCATCTCCCACAACGGTGCCCTGGTATGTTATTGTAGGGTCACTCGGGCTGCTCCTGCTGATTTGTGATGGCGGGTGTCTCCCATGAGTATCAGGGCTCCACCCTTTGGTGTATTATTGTAGGGTCTTTCAGAAGTGCCAGGGTGGTCTGCTCTGGTTTGTGATGTAGGGTCCAGGACAGCTGCTCTCTGATTGGCTAATGGCTCCTCACCTTTCAAGAGTCTAGAGGTCCCTTTGCTAGAACTGACTCAGCCCCTTGATGACATATGTTCACCCCCAGAGGCTTCTGGGTACTTATCCTGCCCTTCTGCAGAGTGTGGCATCAGCTCTCTTGAGGGACTCTCCTCCAGAGGGACGGCACGAACCTTTAACCAGGCACTCAGCTTCCAACTAGACCCAAGGAATCATGGGACAGCTAGCTCAGTGGCCATGTGTGACTGGCGTGTGTAGAGCCAAGCCAGTGCCATGCCCACGAGTACAGAAGAATCAGGGCTGTTTGATAAGCCCAAAGCATGTGGGGGTTGTGGGAACAACTCCTGATTCCCACAGCTATCTTGTCCTTGTTCTCTGCCCCTTGTGTCTGACACTGGCTCATGCCCCCTCATCCCCACTGCCCACCTCTGGTCCCAGACTCTCACTGGCTGGGTAAACATGAGGTAGAACCCATCATGTCCTCTCCTCCTTTCCTCCTTCCTCAATCAATGGGAACCATCAACACCCACCTTTCTGCTATGGGACTGCCATCAGGTCATATCTTCATCCATCACTCTCATTCTGCTCCCTCTTCCCCAGCCTATCTGTCCCCGGTGCCCAGGCTTATGGGACAGATAAAAATCAGTGCTGATCTCATGCCTAGAGCTCCCAAAGCAGCGAAGCACTTGGGACAAAACGAGCCATTAGCACCTTAACAAGTTCACGTGGGTGTCCATGGAAATCAGACCTCAGAGACAATCAGTGGCAAAACAGGAATAGAACCCAGGGTCCTGGCTTCCAGCACTAAACACTAGACACCACTCCCCTACCAGAGCTGGGAGTAGTAGCCAGCGGTCCTGGCTCCCAGCCCCCCTTACTCTGCTCATGAGATCCCACTCCGCTCTTAGAGCTGGGGTAGAACCCAGGAGTCCTACGCTGATGTTCCCTTCAGCACAATGAAGGGTGTGTCTCCAGTTACCTGATCTCAGTGATGGACCAGCCTGCCAGGTTGTCATGGAGACAAGCTGGAGCAGGTCTGATGGGACAGGCAATATCACTCGCAGTTGTCATTTTATCAATGGAAGAGCTGATGCAGAGGGATTAGGGGAGGTCACATGGAATTCAGCAACAGATGTAGGACTAGATCCTAGGATTCCCAGTCTAGAACCCACTGAGCCACATTATGCCTGTATCTATTGGGTTTCTGGGAAGTGGGCAGGTGGAAGCCCGCCCAATGCTAAAGGATCCCCCCCCCAGCCTGAGGGGAGGATCTATGGGACCTCAGAACCCCACTGATTTTGGGGAACAGCTAATAAAAGGACAGGGACAGGAATGTGGTCGGGTCATAAGAAGGGAGCCTGACGGGGACACCAAGCAGAGAACCCCGGACAGCACCCACTGCTCCTCGAAGGCATCAAGGGAGCCAGTGGATGCTGCCCAGAGGAACTCTGCCCGGATACGTGAACAGACTAAGGATCGGAAACAAGCCCCACAGTCACCGGAGTCTCCATCAGCCAACCTCCTCTCCCTGGTTGCGTAGATGGCCATTTTAGCCAGGGCAAGGAGGAGGTTGACCAGGAGGTCCCGCGACTTTGTGGGGCCACGGATAGGGAGTGCATAGAGAAGGAGGTGAGTTGTGCCAGGCAGGTGTCAGCTGCATCCCTGACACACTGTGTGTTGTCACCTGCAAGCCACTGGGTAGCTTTCCCAAGCCACCAGGGTACTGCTCAGCCAGTGAGCGCTCACGAGATGACATCGTGGTTGTCTCTGCTGTTCCACTGGGTCACTTTGCTATCACCCCCATATCCTTGCTAGGGTCTTAAGGTGGGAGGCAGGGAAATGTTCTGAGACCCTCTCTGAACGGGTCTCTAATGTGTGTATTTTATGGTTGTACCCAGAGGCCTCAGCTGAGATCAGGGCCTCATCACATTGGCTGCTGGTCAGAGTCACCGAGATTGAAGGCCTCATCATGCCAGACGCTGCACAGACACAGAGAAGGGGCTGCAGAGGAGCTGCATGACAGAGACAGTGACAGAAGAGCCTTGAGTGCGAAGAGAAGGAGGGATGGAGAAAGAGGCAGAACGGTTCAATGGTTAGAGTGCTGGAAGACTGGGTTCAATTCCCAGCTCTTCTTGCGTAACACTGAACAAATCATTTAGTGCCTCAGTCCCTCTGCCTCCATGGCAGGGCCCCAGTGTTCCTCACACTAAGGCTTCTGTATGTCCCCCATTCTCCCCTCATGGTAGGAGCTCTGTGTACACCCTTCTCCCCTCCATCCTGTACCAGGTTCTCCTATTATCTTCCAATGCCAGCAGCTCTGTGTGCCACCTCCTCCCATATCAGGGCCCCAAGTTTGCCCCATGCCAGGGACTCTGTCTGCCCCCCTTCCCCAGCTTCTCTCCATGGAGGGACCCTGTGTATCTCCTTCTCCCCTCCCCTGTACCAGGGTCCCCCATTTTCCCCCATGCCAGGGTGATATGCACACCCCCATATTCCCCCAATACCCTCCTTTTCTTCCAACCCTTTGGCAGGGAAATATTCAGTGTCAACATGGGAGAGGGGCTTGTGTTATGCTGGCAGGTGTTAACTGGCACCATCAACCAGTTGTTTAACCAACAGACAATTGGAGAGGTGCCAGAGGCCATGGTTAATCAGGCACTCGGGGCTCTGGGGTCCCCCCCCCACTCAT
Organism: Chelonoidis abingdonii; assembly: GCF_003597395.2. Taxonomy (NCBI): domain Eukaryota; kingdom Metazoa; phylum Chordata; order Testudines; family Testudinidae; genus Chelonoidis; species Chelonoidis abingdonii. The sequence continues at coordinate 29,302,278 of NC_133772.1, read as the reverse complement.
TTTTTTAGCTGTCTCCCAGCTCACTAGAGCTCTCCCCCTAGATATAGCACAGGATCAGCTGCCACCTCCCACAGTTACTGCCTTGCACCCAGAGCAATGCTGTGGTGCTGAGGGCGAGGCCCGGCTCTCCCCCTCAACCACTGGGTGAACTCTGCACCCGGCAGCACCAGTGCTTTACCTGTTTCACCCTGTAGCAAGGCGGTGGGATTCCCCACAGCCCCACGGAGGGATGAGCCTCCCCTACCACCAACATGGGCGGAGCCAGCGTGTCCTGCGCCCACCCCCAGAGGGCAGGGCACAGGACAGGAAGTAGAAAAGAGCAACTGCAGAGCTCACTTGGAAGCCAGTCAGATGCTGATGGCCTAGCTCCAGGTCGGGACATGCCACCAGGCTGCCGCTGACACGAAGACTGGCCAGGCCAGGCCAGGCCGGCCTACCCTTGGCCAGCTACCCTGAGGAGCAGCCAGGCCTACCTCTCACCCGCTACCAGAACTGACGGTGCTGGAAACCTCCGAGGACACCGCCCTAACCCAGGTACCTACAAGGGGGAGTCCGGAAGTAGCCTGGGGGCAGTCGGCCCTGGTCTGGCTGCAGCTCAGCCAGAACCCATGTCAGTGTGTTGTGGTCAGGATCCCCACTGACACAGCAGCAAGCCGGATTTATCAGAAATCTCTGGGCTTGTTCAGGGGAAGATCTCGTTTATTCCTCCTCAGTCTCTACGGAATTCCACAGGAGCTGAAACCAGCCAGACATGACATAGGGGGCCTATACAAGGACAGACTGGAGAATGAATTTTTCTGGAGGGTTCTGGATCCAGCCTATGGGATTCTATAGGAGACAGAGAATTCTATAGGGTTATGCCCTAAGGGAGGGGGAGTGAGCCCTCAGCCTCTGAGCAGCTACCCAAGGGAGATCAGGACTTAGGGGCTTGTTCTATAAGGCATGGCTGATTCCAGAGCTGGGGGCAAACCAAGGATGAGACAAGAATGGGGCCATGACCCCAGGCAGGAGGCTTTCCCTGTGTCTCAGTTTCTCAATCTTAGCCACCTGCTCACCCTACCAGACCCTGCTGTGGGCTCCCCCTCTGACCCACTGGCAGCCACAGGGCCCTGGGCCTGGCAGTAGCTCTCGTGGGGCTGCTATAACAGCCCTCCTGCCTGGCTTGGGGCTCCACTCCAGCCCTGTGGGCAGCGCAGAGATGGAGGAAGCAGCATCCAAAGTTTCCCCTGCCCCATTGCCTGATCTCTCCCCTGGGCTGGCATGAGTTCTGGATGAGAGATCATGGGCCCACATGGAGCAATGCGGCCCCACATATCAGTGTCTCCACCTTAGATAAACATAGTTGGGACGATAAAGTCTAATCTTATCGCTGGGGAGGGAGGTGGCAGGTTGCACCCTGAGTGTGTGTGTGCTGCAGGGGGAAGTGCCAGGAGTCCAGTGCCAGGTGCCCGAGGAGCAACCAAAATCCCCACAGCCTGGGCAAAGCACACAGGGAACATGTGGCATAGGGCAGCCAGCTGCTCCAGACCAGCGGGGGTTGGGAATGGGACACGGAGCCTTTCCCTTCTAGGGGGCATGGACTCCAATCTGGTCCCAAGCTCCAAAACAATAAGGGATCTCAGCTGGACTTGCCCAGGGTTTCTGTTCCTTTCCCCCTGGAGTGGGGCACTTTCTCCCCCTTCCCCAGCACACAGCTCAGGCTCTGCAGGGGGCCACTGCTTCCAGTTCCGTGAGCCTCCTGCACCTGGCAGGGCCAGGGCCTAATCCCAGTGGAGAGTTAATGCTGTCTGGGGACGCAGGTGTCGAGGGCCAGCCTGCGGGCCCAGATTAGCATGGGGGAGGGCTGTGCAGGTGTGTGGCTGCCTGTCTATATATGGCAGTGTAATCCCTTTGTGGAAAAATTACCAGCCCTGCTGTGACTGGATCATGCAGCCTTGGGCTGCTACCTAGCACTGACCCCACCGGGAGGCCAACCCCTCTGGGCAATGGGGAAGGTCCTTAGTCCCACCCCAATTTGACTACCACTGGGGGTAGGGCGCCTTCGCTGCTGGTGGTCCAGGTTTCTAGCCCAGCTGGCTTCCAGGTAGAAAGCCACTGGGGGATCCTCTTGCCCGACCCACAGCATGACCCAGGCCAGAGCAGTCTCCTGCCATTCCTGCCCTGGGGCATATTTCCTTCCCTGGGACATATTTCCTTTCCACACTGATTCCTGTTGTTTGCCAGGTTATTTCCTTCTCCCAGCGAGGTCTCCTGAATAAACAGGTTCCTGATTCAACACTTGTGATCGGCCTTTGCCCCCAGGATGAACTTTTAATACCGTCTACACAGACAAGCTGCCAAGCAGTGGCTCATCAACCCCATGCCCCAGCCTGGCCACAGCTCGGGGGTTGGGGGAGGGACCCCAGAAGGAAGTTTCATTTCCCTTTATGTTTTCAATCTGCCCCCCCTCCCCACTCGGATCATAGGCTGCAGTATTCACAAGGCGGCTGCTGAGGTACCCAGGGGCCTGGATCTCAGGCAATGAGTTGTGTGCCCATGGAATCTGGGCACTGACTGCTCTGTTAGGGCTCCAAAGGAGTGAGCAAGGCACAGGCAGGGGCCGGACTGTCCGTGTTGCTGACACCAGTGGGCAGATCGCAGTGAGCAGGTTCTCCACTCACTGGGCTCTAGTGTGAATACTGAAGGGGGCTGTGGGAGAATCAGGCCTTGCTGATCGGCACTACAGGATGCAGGGGAGTCTCAACCCTCTAAGCCCAAGATCCCTTCCCTCTTCAATGCGATGCCCCACACTGTCTCCTCTCCTTCCATTGAGCAGGTAGGGGGTGGAGTCTCTCTTGGTGGGGGCAGGCTCTGTCCCTGCCACTCAAAACAGGTCTCCAGCGAGGGGCGGAGTCTCTCTTGCTAGGGCAGGCTCTGCACCACCCATTCAGAAATAGGTCTCCAGGTAGGGGGCAGAGTTTCTCTTGGCGGGGCCAGGCTCCTCCCCTTCCCTGCCCTCTTGCGCTAGGCTGAGCATGGGGCGCTGGGCCACGTGGAAAGTCTTGCCACGTGTGTCTGGTTTCTTCCTGCCTGGGGGCTTCTTCTTCCGAGCCTGCTTCTCGGCTGCCTCCTCCTGCCGGCGCCGCTCCTGCTCCTGCCGGCGCTGCTCCTTCAGCTGCTCCCTCTCCAGCCGGCGCTGCTCCTTAGGGGGTGGGGGGGGAGGGTCCACCACAATCTCAGGGATGAGGAAGGCGGGTGCTGGGTGCCTGCCCTTCCTGGGCTGCTGTGCATCCTCCAGCTGCTGGGCGTCGAAGACAGCTTTGGCGTTGGGCAGCCGCTGCTCCGGGTGGTACCCGAAATCAGGCCGGACCTTGCGCAGCTTGGCTAGCTGGGTCCGGCACTCACGCTCCACGTCGCGGTCCGAGACGGCCACGTTGTGAACCTGCAGGAGATGGGGGTGGAGGGACATCATGGGGTCTGTGTCTTGTGGGGAGCCCCATGTGCAAAGGGATCCCACGTGCACTGGTATGAGATGCCTCAGCTTGGTGTGTGCAAGGAAGAGAAACAGCAGAGGGCACCATAACATCGGGTGGGAGGAGCCTGCAGCTGCTCAGCCCCGCCCTTCCCAGCAGGGAGCACTGTACTGTAAGCCCCTCAGGGGGGCTGAATTGGGGAGGGGGCAGGACAGGGCAAGGGGGAAGATCAGAGCTGGGGAGGCATGGCCCTCGGGAGCTGAGTTGGGGATGAGGGGCAGAAGAAGGGAGCAGGACAGAGCTAGGGAGGCGTGTCCCCGAGGGAGTGAGTTGGGGAGAAGCAGGAGACTGGGGGAGGATAGAGCTGGGGAGGCCTGTCCTGGTGGGGGCTGAATAGGGGAGGGGGGCCTGGCCCTGCTGGGGGCTGTGCTTGAGGCTGGTGAAGGTTCCTATCTCTGCAGCAGAAGCCCAGCCTAGTCCCCACCCTGCGCCTCACCTCAGCCATAAACGTGTCCTCCTGCAGCAGGCGGGCTGGGATGCTGCGCAGCTTTTCCAGTGTTTCCACCACGCCTGTGCAGTCCCGCAGATTCTCCGAGGAGCCCAGCGCCAGGCGCACCAGCACCAGCCCCACCCGGAACAGCACCTTCACCCCTGCAGGGAGACAGCAGTTGTCAGACCCCAAGCCAGCAGTAGGGGGTACTGGGACAGCCCTGAAACAGCCAGGAGACCGGGGGATGGATAGGCTGAAACAGCCAGGGGTACCTAGGAGGGAGCCATGAAACAGTCAAAGGCACCTGGGAGAGGGAGCCATGAAACTGTCAGGGGAGCTCTGTGTGAGTGGGAGAGAGAGAGAGAATGTGAAACAACCAGGGGGACCTATGCAGGGAGACATGAACCAGCCAGGGGAGCTGTGTGTGGGGTACACCATGAAACAGCCAGGTGAGCTGGGGGGAGGAGCCTTGAAACAGTCAAAGGCCCCTGGAAGGAGGAGCCAAGAGATGGGTGGGTGAGCCATGAAACAGCCAGGGGACCTGCGAGGGGAGGAATGAAGCTGCCAGTGGAGCTGGGGAAGGTGGAGCCATGAAATAGGCAGCAGGCTTGTGGGGAGCTGTGAAACCACCAAGACAACAGGACCTGGCCCCACCCCTCCTAGTCCAGGGCAGCCAGGATGTCTCAGCCCTGGGGGAGTCATAAATCGTGCAGGACCATGCCCCTAATACAGCCCTGGCCAGGGCCGTCCTTAGGATTTATGGTGCCCTAGGCGGGATTATTAAACTGGTGCCCCTGTGCCTGTCTTGCTTTTAGCAACACAAACATAAGCTTACTCTATTGGAAAACTTGCTACATGCATGTTATTAAAACCAGTTTAACATAGTTAAGCACACTGCAATGCTGATGGACTAGCACTAAAGAAGTAGCACTATAGAAAAAATTCTGATTTGACAGAATGATGCAAATAATATAATTTTTTTTGATTTGTCAACATTTTATTGGAAATTTCTATGAAGAGGTATTGAAACAGGGATTTGTTTTTAATTAAAAGCAATCTTTCTGGCTTTTTTGGCTGCAAAATCAGGAATAATGTCATCATATGACAAAGACAAAGTGATGCCTTGTTTGACTGCAAGAATAGCAAGACCAGTCAAGTGTTTCTGGCTCCTTGTAGAGTGGAGATAGTTTTTAATGAGCTTTAGTTTTGAGAAACTTCGTTCTCCTGATGCTACTGTTACAGGAATTGTCAGTAGAATATGAGTGGCAATGTACACATTAGGATATATGTCAACAAGTTTGCTGTTATGAGTAAACTGTACAATGTCTGTTATCGATTTTGCATGTGGCAACATTGATGACAGTGTACTCAATTCTTCATACAGTTCAAGTCCATTTAAATCAAAACGATCGCCGTGCTTCAGGATGTTCTCTAGGTCGGGGTCCCCAACGTGGTGCCCGTGGGTGCCATGGCACCCGCAGGGGCCTCTCAGTGCACCTGCGTATTGGCTGGCGGACAAGCATGTGCTGAAACGCCAGTGAAATTTGGCGGCATTTCGGCAGCGATGCCTCTGGATGACGCCGCTTGCTGCTGATAAGCAGTGTCATCCAAAGGCATGGCTGCTGAAATGCTGCCAAATTTCGCTGGCATTTTGGCAGATGCTTGTCCACTGCCATGGTCCTTTGTCTGGCGGGCGCCAGACGAAAAAGGTCAGGGACCACTGCTCTAGGTTCTTGCACTTTGTCATTAGTTGCTCTTGTTTTCCTATTTCGTTGAATTTAGTCCTGCTCAGCCCACTACCAGCTGAGTGAATGGAACCCCAGGCAGACAGCGGATTGAGTGGCTCAGCCAGGGTATCAGCCGTCGGCCTGCTCAGCCCGCTGCCAGCCTGGGGTTCCTTGGGGGTCCCCAGGCCAGCAGTGGGTGCTGAGTGGGGCCAGCAGCCAGGACCCCAGGTGGCAACGGGGCAGCAGCCAGAACCCCAGAGCAGCGGCGGGCTCAGCCACTCAGCCCACCACTGCATGCCATCAAAAATCAGCTCGCGTGCCACCTTTGGCACGTGTGCCGTAGGTTGCCGACTCCTTCTCTATACATTAGTAAGGAGATGAGCATATTACAGTTGTTGGAGTGCTCTATTTAACAGTAACAGGCTATAGGAAAGTCAGTCAACATTTTTTGTTTCTCTGATGAAAACTGGCCCACTCCCTTTCCCATACCAAACTTGTCACAAATAATTGTCAACAATTTAATTTTCTGCTTTTGGCTAAGATATTGATTTTTAAAAAAATATATATTGAAATTGAATTCAGGATTGTTAACAAGCATTTTTGGGGACCAAATTTGTTAAATGACAATCTAAATGGCAACACAGCACTGCTTTCATGCTCGGCTCACCCCCCAGCCTGCTGGTCCAACTGCTGCAATAGAGGAGGAGATAGGTGGAAAACTGCAGGACCCCAAAATCCACCACTTGGGATGCAGAGTGGCAATAGCAGCAGCAAACCCTAAGGTCCGATCACATGCCAATGGGCACCACCGCCAGCCCAACGGACCATGGTGAAGTTAGCACAGCATCTGATCTCGGTGACGGGGCACCCATGAAGCCACAGCAGCTCATCCTGCCCTGTGCAGCTCCCCCCGGATGAGATGGATCACTGCCAGCCCGGGGGAGAGACACGCTCCCCAGCTAGGGTGACCAGATCCAGATGCCCTGATTTTATAGGGCCAGTCCCGATATTTGGGGCTTTGTCTTATATAGGTACCAATTACCCCCACCTAGGGTGTCCAGACAGCAAGTGTGAAAAACCAGGACGGGGGCAGGGGGGGAGGGGATAGGAGCCTATATAAGAAAAAGACCCAAAAATTGGGACTGTCCCTATAAAATCAGGACATCTGGTCACCCTCCAGGTCGAGTTCCTTCCCCCACCCCTTCCCAGAGACCCCAGCAGCCAATCCTCTCCCTCAGACTGTGCTGCATTCATCTCTCTCTAGAACCCAGCAGCCCTGCTCTTACATCGTCCACTGTTTCCCGTATGTCCAGGCTCCCAGCAGAGCGGTGGCCCCAGACCTAGTGGTGCCCTAGGTGGCTGCCTGTTCTGCCTATGGCTAAGGACAGCCCTGGCCCTGGCTGCAGGCTGGCGGCTGATGGAGCTCTAGGCTGAGCCAGTACTTCACGCACCCTCGCTGAGGAAGGTATCCCAGATGCGCAGCACAGTGGGGAAAGGCAGGGTGCGGCTGTAGAGGCACAGGAACCACTCGGTGACGTAGAGCAGCGGCCCCACGCTGTGCTTCTGCAGGTGCTTGTAGGCCTTGGGGCAGACGCGCCGCAGCAGTGCCACGAAGACCTCACCATCCAGCAGCACTGCCTCCTGCAGGGGCAACCGAGAGCCCATCAAATCTGCCCGTTGCACAGCACCACCCTGCTGCCAAGCATGCAAGCTCCAGCCCCACAGCCCTCTCCTACTCCCCTACTGGGGAGGGGAGGGCAGGGCTGGGCAGTCCAGGCTCCTTCCCCTCCCTGGTGTCCCAGCACCCCCTGCTGGAGAGGGTGTGGCCAGGCAGCTGCAGGCTCTTCCCCCTGCCCTGCTGACTCCTGGTTGCATCTCATAAGGGTCCATGACCCTGTAGAATTCCCATCCTGTGGGAAGGGTGCAGGGGGGTTCTCACCATCTCAGGGCTGTAGTAACCAGGCAGGTACCGCTCACTGATCTGCACCAGGCACCAGAAGGCTTGCTGTAGAGGACGGGGAAACATTAGCCAGGGGAGATATCGGAGTCCCTGGACCACATGGCAAGGGGGAGTGAATAGAGGAGGGGCACAGGGTTTATGCGAGGGGGAAGGTGTGTATCTTGTATGGGGAGGAGGGGAACTGGCTGCCCTGGCATGCAAAGGGGCCTGAGGGTGGTGGTTAATGAGGGCTGGGAGTGGGGTTGGTGACGGTGGCCCGTGAAGGGATGGGAGCTGGCTGCTCCATGCTGGAGGGCAGTGGGGGCCAGAGCCTATGAGTGGATGGGCTTATATTACAGGGCAGCAGAACAGTGGGGGTGAGTGCTCGACAGGGTAGAGCAGGACAGAGAGGGCAGGTGCCTGGTGTGGGTTCAGGATAATAGGGACAGGGGCAGGGCAATAGGGGTGGGGCAGGACAGTGAGGGTGGGTGACCTGCAGGGAAAGACAGGGCAGTGAAGACAGGTGCTAGGCAGTGGGGGAGGGGCAGGGCAGTGAGGTGGGAGTAGTGCAATTGGGGGGTGCACCATGGGGGAGGGCATGGTTCCCAGTAGCTACTGGGCATGACTCACCTCAGCAGGCATGTGCATGAGCAGCACTGCAGCCACAGGGCCCTGGGCCTGGCAATAGCCCTCATGGGGCCGATATACAGTGTAGGCCTTCAGGAGCTGCATGAGCCCTCGCTGCCTGCACAGATGGGGCTGAGTGTTAGAGTTTGGCCAGGATAGCACGGTGCAGAGCTCCCTCCACATACAGGACCAGAACACTGGGCCCAACTAGCCCAGTATCATCCCCTGACCCCACCCATACCCCATCCCGTGTCAGATCAGACCTTTGGGAAGAGAACCCAGGTGTCCTGAGTCCACGAGGCTACATATATACAGAATTCTCTAAATAGATACCTAGCGGGGAGTCTATTGGGTGGATGGGTAGAGAGAGGGAGGGAGGAGTATGGATAGGGATGGAGGGAGGGATAGGTGTGGATGGGGATGGAGGGGGGGAGGGTTAGATAGAAGGAAGAAGGGGGATTGATAGATAAGTCATACACTCCCCCCTTCCCAGGGGTTTGGGGGTAACTCTGCTGCCCAGCTGGGCACTTCCCAGGGGGCACCGTTCAGTTGCAGGTTGCACCAGTGTGGGGGAATGACTCTGGCTCACGTGCCTGAGTGGTGCCCCAGAGGATGCGACTCAATGTCATGGACCCCAGCCGCGTTCCCCCTGCCCCTTGGACAATCCCTGCTCTCTAACTGGAGCCGCTGGGAGCTGGTGTCAGTGGGAAGACAGCGCCACTCAGTGGCGAGTGCCTGGAATGGGAATCACAGGCACACTACAGCAGCACTGCCCAGCTGGGAGGCATGTCCTGGGCTGGGGGCAGGACACAGCATCCTGCTCTGGCTGCAGGGACAACTCAGGCATCAGCCCCAGCAAGGCTTCCCCTCTGCTCCCCCAGCATTTGGCTGTGCCCCCGTGGCTCCCTTACCCATGTCCCTCAGGCGACAGGAACATCTCATGGAAGGGGAACTGGCGGTGGATGTCCTTCTCAATGGTCTCCAACCACTGCGGGTCACCAGGTGACTGTTCCAGTTCCTACAGTGACACGGCAACGGGTGAACATGGCAACAGGAAGTGGGCCACACCACCCTATCCCCAGGGCAGGGGTTTAGAGTTAGCAGCAAGAGATCAGGACCTGGGATGGGTGTTAGCGGCTCCCTGCATGGTGGTTGTGTTTGCAGGTGTAGCGTGGGCCAGGAGGGGTGCCAGAGCATGCCGGACTCAGCCCAACTGGATGTGGGTCCTTCGGCTCTGGCTGGGGTCAACTCAGAGCAATGGAAACCCCAGTGACTATCACCTATCAGCAAGGGCTCCCAGCACGCTGAGCATGTGAACTCAGTTGTGGTCTCTCACCTGGGACTGAGGGACAAAGGGACAGGGACAGAGAAAGGAAACTGCATGGCTCTCAAAGCAGCAGCATGGCTCACGGAGCCCTGGTGCAGGTCAGGACGGATGATGTCTTAACCTTTGTCCCTCTGTTCCTCCACTCAGGACTCCCCGCGCCATGTGCCAGCAGGCTAACAATCCCTGCTCTGGTTGGAAAAGCTGACCCATGTCACTGCAAACACTGGCTGGGGTGCCCAGGGTCCTAGAGAGGGTGAATATCTCTGACCAGGTATCTGGCTCAGGTGGGACTCACAGGGCAGAGCTCATGGCACAAAGCAAGAGGGCTGGATCCAGCAGCTGTGTCTCGGGGGCATTGAGGCCTTGTGGCCGGCCCTTGGGAGACTGGTACACTGAAGGGTACCACCACACACCGTTTATAAGCTGGGTCAAAGCACATATCCAGTGGATCCATGCCTCCAGATGTTCTATTCTGCCACTGACGATGACTCACCATGGGGCCAGATGCTGTTCTCCTGCCAATCACCCCATGGCAGTCAGCAGGGTCAGGGAGAACAAGATTGGGCTCTTTCACCCTGTATATTAACCCCCTGTCCTCTGGCTCTGGGGAACTGAGAGCTCCCTCCTGCCACTGCAGCAATGTAGACATTTCGCTGTCCCAAGCAGGGCGGCATGCCGCGGGGCGCTCTGCCGGTCACCAGGAGGGTGGCAGGCGGCTCCGGTGGACCTCCCACCGGAGCCGCAGGACCAGCGGACCCTCCGCAGGCACGCCTGCAGGAGGTCCGCTGGAGCTGCCTGCCGCCCTCCCGGCGACTGGCAGAGCGCCCCTCGCGGCATGCCGCCCCAAGCACGCGCTTGGTGTGCTGGGGCCTGGAGCCACCCCTGAATGCAGGTGTCTGCTGCAAGAGCTAAAGAAGTGCTCCTCCAACAGCAGTGGTATCTGGGATGTTATCCTCTCTGCACACTAGCCAATACAGGGTAGCTTGTGCATATCCAGCGCCTAGAGCCAGGAATGCGAAAGTCTGGGAGGCAGCTGACTCAGAGCTTGGCGGCATCAGCATGGATGCGGGTGGGGTAGAGTGGGTGGGTCGGGGGCAGAGGATGCCGAGGGAGAGTGGGAGCCGCGAGGGAGGCAGGAGGAGCTGATTACCTTGTACTTGCCGAGGTTGCGGTCCATGCTGCTCTGCCCTCCACACAGCAGGGGCCAGCAGCGGGCGCGCATGGATGAGGGGATCCCTTTACGGCACAGTACCTTCACCTGGAGCCAGAGAACTGCATCAATCACAGCACAACCCACCACAGGGCAGGGCCAGGGAGAGGGGGCACAGCATGGTGCCACACTAGAGAGAGCCAGGGCCCTGGGACACTGGCTTCAGGGGCAGGGAGACCCTAGCTCCAGGGGGCTCAGCTATGTGGCATTACACTGTCAGGAGACATAATGGGGGAAGCCCTGGCAGCAGCTGATTCCTTGGGGGAGTGAGGCACACTGGGATGCCCTATGGGGAAACCGGTTGCTCCCTGGGAGGATTAGCATGGCCCTTTGGGGTGCCCCATGGGAGGGCTGAGAGGCCTATTGGGCAATCGGCATGGCCCCATAGAGGGGTTGGGATTTCTCTGTGGCTCCTCCTCACCTTCTTGTACCTCCTGGCCATGGCTTTCTCCCAGTGCGATGTCATCTCCAGCCATCTGGCTTCCCGGTGCCGGATGAGCTCTACTGGGGGCTGGCCCAGGCTGGATAATGGGAAGAGAATGGGTATCAGGCCAAAGGCCATCTCCTCCTCGCCCAGTGCCTCCATTCCTCCCATCTCTTTGTCCCCCTGGTGCACTCCTTCTACCTCTGTTTCATTCCCTCTTACCTCCTCCTTGTGCCTCCTCTGCATCCTCATTCAGTAGCCACATGAGGCTCCCCTCCTGGGGCACTACTCTGGGAAGAGAGCACAGCCTCCTCATTGCCCATCCCCTGTCTGCTCCCTTCTCTCCAGGTACTGCTGCCTCAGCTTCCTGTACCCCTGCCCTACCCTGGGGCTGGGCAGGGGGAGGCAGGACCTGGGAATGTGAGAACTAAACACTGAGCAAATCAGGATGTTCCAACATCACCTTAACTCTGACCTCTCTCCTGCCTAACCCAAGCTACAGGCTGCTGACACCATCACCCTGCCAACTCTATCTCCAGATGAGCCACAGAGCTGCCCCCCGGCATCACCCCCACATTCTGCATGCTGAGGGAGCACTGGCTTAACCGTCGGTTATTGTTTAGAGACCCAGAACATTGCTTTTCACCCTCCATGTGCTCCGGAGACACCCCACAATTCCCACCCTCCCACCAGAAGCACAGATCTCTTGTTTACTGGGTTTGTAAATTCATGGGGCACATTCTGAGCAACCAGATCTGGATGTATTCCTTCTGCCATGGAGACCACGAGTTTGAGTAACACCAAGTAAGCAAGGAATAATAATTAACAACTAACAAGCGAGTAATGTCTGAGTAAATACTTAGTAATCCCTGAGTAACAAGTGAATAAACACTGAGATTAGCAAGTAATCGCTGAGTAGTGTCTGAGTAAATATCAAGTAATGCCTGGATAATGACTACATAAACCTGAGTAACAGCAAAGGAGTGATCAAGTAACAACTGAGTAAACCATGAGTAATGGTCAGATAAACACCAAATAATGACTCAATAAACACTTAGTAACAATTTAGTAAACCCTGACTACCGAGTAATGACTAAATGACCACCACACAATGCCTTCACAACCACTGAGTAAACCCTGACTAAAGACTGAGTAAATACTGACTAAAAACTGAGCAATGGCTAAGCAAACACCGGGTGGCATTTGAATAATAAGCAACTAAACACAAAGTCATGGCTGAGTAATGACCTAACAAATACCAAGAGCTCAGCTCCCTGTTGCCCTAGGGCAGTGGTTCTCAAATTTTTGTACTGGTGACCCCTTTCACCTAGCAAGCCTCTGAGTGCAATGCCCTTATAAATTAAAAACACTTTTTTATATATTTAACACCATTATAAATGCTTGAGGCAAAACGAGTTTTGGAGTGGAGACTGACAGCTCGCGACCCCCCATTTAATAACCTCATGAGGACACACTGGGGGGAGGTGCTGGACTGTCTCTGACTGTTCTGTGCAAAGCTCCATCGGTCCACCGCAGCAGAGGCACTAGTTGAAGCAGCCCCAAGGGTTGTTGTAGCCTGTGAGGAGGGCAGAACTGGCACCTGCTACAGACTGCCTGCCTTCCATCTGAGCCTATGTAACAACTGAGTAATGAGTGAGTAAACACTGTGGCCTGGTCTACATATAAAACTTAGGTCAACCTAGCTACCTCACTCAGGACTGTGAAAAACATCATGCCCTGTGCAACATAACCTCGACTGCAGACGCAGCTAGGTTGGTGGAAGAATTCTTCTATTGGCCTAGCTACTGCCTCTCAAGGGGGGTGGATTTACCACAGTGACGGAAAAATGCCTATAGTGGTGCTGCTGCAGCGGTGCTGCTGTAGTGCTTCTTGTGTAGACATACGCTGAGTAATGAGTGAGTAAACGTTGAGTAACGAGCAAGTAAACATTGAGGAACAAGTAAATATTGAGTAATGAACATGCAAAAGCAAAGTAATGAGTGAGTAAACAACATAGAGTAACGAGTGAGTAAATACTAAGAACATAAGAGAGGCCATACTGGCTCAGACCAATGATCCCTCTAGTCCAGTATTCTGTCTTCTGACAGTGACCAATGCCAGGTATTTCAGAGGGAATGAACAGAACAGGGCAAGTTTGAGTGATCCATCCCATGTCATTCACTCCCAGCACCTGGCAGTCAGAGATGTAGGGACACCCAGAGCATGGGATTGCGTCCCTGACCATCTTGACTAATAGTCATTGATGGACCTATTCTCCATGCACTTATCTAATTCTTTCTTGAAACCAACTATACTTTTCACCATCACAACATCCCCTGGCAACAAGTTCCACAGGCTGACTGTGTGTTGTGTGAAGAAATACTTCCTTTTGTTTGTTTTAAACCTGCTGCCTGTTAATTTCATCAGGTGACCCCGGGTTCTTGTGTTATGTGAAGGGGTAAATAACACTTCTTTATTTGCTTTCTTTACACCAGTCATGATTTTACAGACCACTACCATAGTCCCCCTTAGTCATCTCTTTTTCTAGCTGAACGGTCCCAGTCTTTTTAATCTCTTCACATGTAAAAGCTGTTCCATACCCCTAATAATTTTTGTTGTAATGAGAACCTAAACACTGGGTAATGAGTGTGTAAACACTGAGTAAAGAGCAAGTCAACACTGAGTAACGCATAAGGAAACACTGAGTAATGTGTGAGTAAACATCGAGTAATGTCCACATATAAATACCGAGCAATGAGTGAATAAACACTGAGAAATGTCCATGAAAACACTGAGTAATGAGTGAATAAACACTGAGTAATGAGCATGTAAACACTGAGTAATGAGCGAGCAAATACTGAATAATGAGCAAATAAACACTGAATAAAGAGGGAATAATACTATCAGTGTTTTAACCTACAGAGCTTCCCTCTCATACTCTTATCAGGAGATGGGTGTGGGCAGTGAGGGGTCTGTTGGGCAGGAGAAGTGCCTTCAGGGGCAGGTTGGCAGCCCCATTACAAGTGATCTTCCCAGCAGCACAGAGCAGATCCCTGGGATGAGGCTGTAGGAAAGGATCCCAGGGAAAACGGGGTTGGGGCTGAACAGGACTGTTCTCTCTTCTCTCCTGGGCCTGTTCACACCCTGAGCCGCTCAGTGGGGTGAGGCAGGGGAGGCTGGGGCGCTGACGTCCCTGACCACACACTGCTGCAAGCACGGTGTGCACATCGCCATGGAGACGGGGACAGGATGTGGCCAAGCCATGAGCTGCTGAAACAGGAAGTGTTAGTTCATGTGGGTGGAGGGGTGCAGGGTGCTCCCCTCCCTTGGCCCAGCACCAATAGTGCTCAGAGACCTTCCCAGAGGTGTGAGGGGCTCTGGCTGACGTGGGCCTCACACCCCTCATTACCACACATCCCCTTCAGACCCCCAAGAAAGGCTAGGGCCGTGGACAGGTGTGAGCAGCCCAGAAGGAAACCATAGCTTCTGAGCTCATGTCCTCTGCAGAATCACTGCATGATAATGGGGCAGAGCTCCCCAGCTTCCCCCAGGGCTGCAGCATTCTCCAGGCCTCAGTGCCTGGCAGCCCTGAGGGGACATCCCTAAAGACCCGCTCTAGCTCATCACATGTTCTGGGATCAGTGCAGGAGTCACCCCAGGGCTCCACAGGAGATCAGACTAGACCAGTGGTTTCAATCTGTGGTCCACAGACCCCTGTGGGCTCTGCAGATCACGTCTAAGATTTCCAAAGGGACCCGCACCTCCATTTGAAATTTTTGGGAGGTCTGCAAATGAAAAAAGGTTCAAAACCACTAGACTAGCTGATCAGAACAGCCCCTTCTGGCCTTCCAACCAGGGATTCAGGAGCCTTCCCATGCCTCCGTGCATTGCATTGACGGAACAGTTTGCATTTAATTTCCTATGATTTTTGTAACGAACAGTAAGAAAAGGGAGGGAAAATCCCCTCCAAAGACAGAGCTTCCATCTCTGGTGTTCTCGAGCTCTGCTCCTTTGCAGATGCACCTTGCAGATTTTAGAACTGAGATCTGTTTGGTTAGACCCTACCTAAACATGCCCCCGCTCCAAGGGAGGACCCTGGGACCCTGACTGAGCCAGTAGTTAGAAAACCCCACCCTGTCATCTGCCTTCAGCACACTGTGCATTTAAACAACAAGCACACAAACCTTAGCCTTGCCATGCTGGATAACCACCACTAAATCCCTCGGCACTAGCTAAGCTTAGCTCTCACATTTGTTATCTCCATCAGCTAGCCCAGTGTCCAGGAAGACACCCCAATAAGCCAGGTCCCAAGGAAGCAGGAGAGGATGTTATAGTAACAGAGCATCTTTCATCCTGCAGCACTTTGCAGTCAATGCTGGCTGTGTGAACTGGGGCAGGCCACCTGCCCTGCTTGGTGTCTCAGTTTTCCCATCTGTTCAATGGGGACTAGGACACCGACCCTGCACCTCTCCCATCCAATAGGCGATGGGATGGCAGGTGCTCTGGAAGAGCTAGGTGTTATTGTGATCCTAGACATAGATAGTTATGGGTCTGTGGCTGCCTCTAGGGAGGAGGGCACACAGGACACTGTGCTGCAGGGAGCGTGGCAGCAGCATGGCACACTGACACCAGGGGTGGCATGGGCTCTTCCGAACGCTGCCCTGAAAGCTCCAGCAACCTCAGCTGACCCAGCCATGAGGCTGATGGCCTGAGCCAGCCCTGCCTGGATACAGCTTTGGGGCTGTACACCCACTCGCCATTCCCCAGCTGGGGGAAGGTACGGAGAGTGAACCGGGGTGACCAGGGGCCATTGTGCCTCCGCAGCAGAGGGCCTGTCCTCACTAACATCTTGGTTGTAAAGACTCTAGAGGGCACCCATGATATTCCCTGGGTCAGAGGATCTCCTACATCAGGCTGTTAGGCAGATGGGGCTGGTGCACAGGGCCCTGATGCAAGAGTCCCAAACAGTCCTCTCCCCCAGCGCCTGAGACCCTCCTTCCCCAAACTCTGCCTCTTACCTGCTTCTTCCCCACCCCCGAGGGGCAGGACTAGGAGAGAGGTGTGGGGGCAGGGCCACAACCACAAACTGCTACACTTGGGTGTGGGTTGATTCCCCAGTCCCCAGGCCAGGGGCTCAGCTCCTCTGTGTATGTCCATTCTATGGGCCTGAGCACCCTATATCCTCAGCTCACAGAGCGGGGAGATGCTGGATCCAGGCTCAGAGCGCAGGGGATTGCCCTGCAGGACTCGGAATGTGGGTATCAGCCCAGCACCCACAATGGCTCCAGGGAGCACGAGACCAGGACAAGGAATCGGAGCCAGGCATCCGGGTCAGCCGTGCAGGGTACTCACCCCTAGGGGACACAGAAACACCGTTTGCGGCACCCCCACTCCCTCTGCAATGCCCCCTTTGAGCACTCCCATGCCCAGGCCTGCCCCACTCACCCATCCTGGGTGCCACTGGTCCCGAGGAAGCCATAGCGGTCGGTCTGACGATAGGGGGCGGCCCCGTTCAGCTCAGAGTCAGAGCCCAGCGAGCTGGAGTCATCATGGCACCCCAGGGCTGAATCGAAGGTGTCAGACAGCTCCTCCAGGGTACTGAGGCTGGAGGAGTCGGCAGAGGACATGGGGCCGGACGCCATGCCCACGAGTCCAGCACCCTGCAGGGGGAGGGAGGGCAGGGAGAGGTTGCCCTCAGTGAGTGCCCAGCATGGTCGGCCCAGAACTGAACACCCCAGGAGACAACCTCAGGGAGACAATGCCAGGGCCCCGCATCCCCATTTCCCCTAGGACCTGCCCCCCCGGGCCCCTCATCCCGTCCCCCCTAGAGTCTGCTCAGCCCAGGGCCCTAACCCCTGCCACGCCAAGGTCTTCCCTGCCCAGGGCCCCACAACCTCATCCCCCCTGGGGCTGACCCTCCCAGGGCCCCTAACCCCTATTGCCCCATGGTCTGACCCGCCCAGGGCCCCTAATCCCCATCACCCTACAGTCTGACCCGTCCAGGGCCCCACAACCTCATCCCCCCTGGGGCTGACCCTCCCAGGGCCCCTAACCCCTATTGCCCCATGGTCTGACCCGCCCAGGGCCCCTAATCCCCATCACCCTACAGTCTGACCCGTCCAGGGCCCCACAACCTCATCCCCCTAGGGTCTGCCCCGCCCAGGGCCCCTCATCCCCATCGCCCCCAAGGACTGCCTCTACCAGAGCTCCGCACTCTCATCTCCCCCTAGGGTCTGCTCCACCCGGGGCCCCTCATCCCCCCCCCACACCCCCGTCTACCCAGCCCAGGGCCCCTCACCTCCATTCCCCCCAGGGTCTGCCTCTAGCAAAGCTCTGCCCTCCCATCCCGCCCAGGATCTGCCTAGCCCAGGGCCCACAACCCCATCCACTCCAGGGGCTGACCTGCCCAGGGCCACAAACCCATTCTCACCCAGGGTCTCCCCAGCTAGGGCTCCAAACCCCTATTCCCTCCAGTCTGCCCAGCCCAAGGCTTCAAGGCCCCTCACCCCCATCCCTCCCAGGGTCTGCCCCCCACCCCCACCCCCGAGCCCTTCCCACTAGTGTCTGCCCAGCCCAGGGCCCCGCACCTCCATCCCCACAGGGTCTGCAGAGCCCAGGCCCCTCACCCCCATCTTCCCCAGGATCTGGCCCACCCAAAACCCCTCACACACATCCCCTCAGGAACTGCACCGCCCAGTGCCCCACATCTCCATCCCCCAGGGTCTGCCCCACTCAGGGCTCCTCCCCACCGTCTTTGCTTCCAGTCCAGGGCCCCTACCTCTAGCCCAGGGAACCACACCTCCATTACCCTGCCCCAGGGCCCAGCTCCTCCAGCCCCATGTGTACTAGGGAGAGGAATCCATGGGGGCCTGGTTTCTGGTCAGGGAGCGTAACACCCTCACACAGAGCCCCCCACCCAATTCTCTTGTGTCTATCCTGGGGGTAACTTTGTGCAGCCCTTGTCTCTAAGCCTGGCTCCCCGGCACAGCTCAGGGGGGTTCCTAGGGAATTTCCCCACATGGCCCCCAAGCAGCCCTTTCAGTGCTCCGTTCCCTTGTTCCCACTCACCTTCAATGTGCCCAATCCTCTTAGCTTGTGTACTGTGCTGGGGCCATTCCCAATGGAGCAGTGCCCAAGTGGCACAGTCACGCATTCGTCCCTTGCCAACACCTCAGTCCAGCGCGCTCCCCATGGGCGCTGCAAACTTATTTCCTCTTTGCAGTCATTTCCTTTTGCACCTGACAGGGCTGAGGCAGCAGGCAGCATGTGGGGGGAGGGGAAGGGAGCCTGAGGCCACGGGCAGTGTTTGTGGGGTGGCGCTGACACCCCGCTCCCTGCAGCCCCCCCTGCTGGGAGAGGCTGGAGCTGGAGCAGCCGGGAGCTCCCCCCACAGCCGGTGCCCCCTCCCCGCTCACCCTAGCGCCTCCTGCTGGGAGAGGCTGGAGCTGGAGCAGCGGGGAGCTCCCCCCACAGCCGGTGCCCCCTCCCCGCTCACCCTAGCGCCCCCTGCTGGGAGAGGCTGGGGCTGGAGCAGCCGGGAGCTTCCCCCACAGCCAGTGCCCCTTCCCCGCTCACCCTAGCGCCCCCTACTGGCAGAGGCCTCGCTGCGGAGCCGCGCCCCTCCCTCGGGGCTCTAGGCGGGTGGCTGCCAATGATCCCTCCAGTCCTCTAGGGGGCCTGCGCTCTCCACCCGCCTCCTGGCTGAAAGCGGCAGTCAGTCAGTCAGAGCCAGGTTCTCGGGCCGGACCTCGCGGAGCCAAGCAGGCGGGCGGGGGGCGAGTGCAGCGTGAGGAACCCAGGAGTCCGGGTCTCCCCCCTGCAGAGCCGCCATGTCGGAGGGCGAGAAACTCAACTTGGACTCCATCATCGGGCGGCTGCTGGAAGGTGCGGGGGGCCCGGGGCCGGCAGAGGCCCTAGCGGGAACGATTGAGGGCGTGGGGTGGTGCTGGGCGTTTGTCGGGTTGGCTCCTACCCCCTCCTCCCGCACAGGCTGGGCTGTGGCTGGCGGGGAGCCCCGAGCGCTGCAAGGGCCGGGGCCGGGCGCTCCGGGAAGTTCCGTGTTGACGTTCTGGGTTCCTTTGTTTTCGCTCAGGTCTCCCTGCCTGCAGCGCGCTCCTGGGCGGGGGTCGGGGCTGCCCCTACGCGGTCGGGGGGACCCGGGCTCTGGTAGCGGCGCGGCCGCTTGCTGCTTGCCCCACGCCGGCCGGGCCCATGGCTTGTACATTTCATGGCAATCCCGGGTGGGACGCGCTGTTCCTAGGCCCCAGGGAGGAGCTAGGGCCTCCCCCATTCCCGGGGGCGTGGTGGGGACTTGATCTCAGCTGGAGGGGGAGACCCGGTCGTCCTAGTGCGAACTCTGCTCTCCCAGTGCTGCTAACAAAAGGAAGGGGGAGATTAACTGTTACTTCCCTGCACACTTCTAATGCTAAGGGTGTTTGAGGGGGCGACCCTAGCTATGCTTTCTGGGGGGTAGTTGACCCCTGGGGCTGGACCCTAGACTGGAGCAATTGCTGAGCGGCAGATTATCTGCTCTCACATCCCAATGCATCACAAAGGGAAAGCAAAAGCATCAGTTCTGTGTATCATATGGGGAAATTGAGGCACAGAGGAAGGGAGTGGCCCAAGTTTACAGAACAGTTCAGAGCTGGGGAAGGAACTCGGGTGCCCGATCTAACAGTCCAGTATCAGCTGCTAGGCCACCCTGCTTCTTAAAGCATGTGTATTCTGCAGCCTGCCATGTTGAAAAGGACTCTAGTGTGACCAGGAGCCAGAGGGGTGGGGAATGGGATACAGGACCTTTCCCTCTAATGGGCACCAGCTCTGATCCTGCCCCAGAGTGGGGGAACTGGCTGGCTCAGAGGGATGAGGGAAGGGGACATGGTGCCCTTCCCCACTGGGGGTGGTGGGTCCAATCCTGCCCCAGGGTGGGGGGATTGGCTGTCTGAGAGGGGTGAGGGAATGGGATGTGGGGCCTTTCCTCTGTAGGGGGTGCCACCTCTCCTCTGACTGGCAAAGTGTCTGAAGATCCCATCTGGGTTCTGGCTGAAGATCCCATCTGGGTTCTAGCGAAAGGTCCTGTGTGAGATGTCTGTGCTGGGTCTAGGTCCAGCCTCACTGCGCCTCTTGAGCCAGCTGCACAGAGCGGGTGAGGACCTAGGCTGGGCCAGGGCTGCTTGGTGCCTCCTCCCCCTTTGCTGGTCTTGAGTCACCTGTTAACCTGCCCTTGTGGGTGGAGGGGTGGTGGTGGTACACAGGCTGCCCAGAAAAGCCTCAGGCAGTTCAGTCCTGTAGCCCCTTGGAGCATTCTAGCTGAAGCCAGGGCCTTGCCCTGACCTGTGGGTGGGTCTGTGAGCAGTGCAGGGGCTATGACCACAGCCCGGCAGAGATGCCCACTGTTCTGTGTTGCAGTGCAAGGGTCCCGACCTGGCAAGAATGTGCAGTTGACGGAGAGTGAGATCAGGGGCCTCTGCCTCAAGTCACGGGAGATCTTCCTGAGCCAGCCTATCCTGCTGGAACTGGAAGCACCACTGAAGATCTGCGGTGAGTGAGCAAGGTCAGGGGATTGGAACATTCCTCCCAGTGGCCATAGGGGAGAGGCTGGGGGAATTCCCTGCACTCCTTGTTCACTCTGGGGGGGTTCGTTGGCTCAGACTGGGTGGAGAGGCCAGGGGTGGTTCTGTGGCCCTCTTGCTGGCTGTTTCCGGAGGTGGGAGGGATCCCTGGGCCTGTGGGGGGAGGACCCTGGCTCTGTGGGGGAGGTGGGTCAGGCTTGGCTGTGGTAGCTGCTGTACTCACGTCCCCCCCTCTCCAGGTGACATCCATGGGCAGTACTATGACCTGCTGCGGCTCTTCGAGTACGGCGGCTTCCCACCTGAGAGCAACTACCTCTTCCTGGGCGACTATGTGGACCGGGGGAAGCAGTCGCTGGAGACCATCTGCCTCCTGCTGGCCTACAAGATCAAGTACCCTGAGAACTTCTTCCTGCTGCGCGGCAATCACGAGTGTGCCAGCATCAACCGCATCTACGGCTTCTATGATGAGTGTGAGTATGCCCCCGCCCGGCCCCCTGAGTCCCTCCAACCCTGCTCCCCTCACACTCACCACGAGGGCGCCAGCATCAACCGCATCTACAGCTTCTACAATGAGAGTGAGTGTAGTCCTGCCCGAACGCCCACCGCCTGGCCCCCCGAATCTCCCTCCACCCTGCTTCTCACCCCTACCACGAATGCGCCAGCATCAACCACATCTATGGCTTCTATGATGAATGTGCCTGCATTGCTCTGCCCTGTGCTCTCCATGTCCTCCACTGCCCCACATCTATACTCTTGTACCCCCTCAGCCCTGACCTCCATATCCCCTACACCCCCAACCATGAGTGCGCCAGCGTCCATGGCAGAGGGCAGCCTCTGCTCCATATCCCATGTGCCCAGTAGCTAACCCTAGAATCAGACTGGCGCCCCCTACAAAGGAAGGCCCTGTGTGCTGTTGCTGCACAGTTCACTTGCCTCCCTATATGGCCTGGGTCTCTCCCAGCAGGCCAGGGCCCAGCCTTGGAGGTGGGCCCCTCTCACGTGTCTCCCTCAGTGGCTGGGCCCCCATCCCCCCCATTGTGTCCCACAGGCAAGAGGCGCTACAACATCAAGCTGTGGAAGACATTCACCGACTGCTTCAACTGCCTGCCTATTGCTGCTATTGTGGACGAGAAGATCTTCTGCGGCCATGGAGGTTTGGGAGGAGCCGCAGGGTGTGGTGGCCAGTGCTCCGTGACCCTGTCCCCAGGAAGGAGGGAGACAGCATAGTGGGGTGTTTCAGGAATTCCAGTGTGGGCTTCGTCCAGTAGAGGGCACTGCTGGGGAAGGCGGAGGGTGCTAGGCACCATGGGGCTGTGAACACTTGATCAGGACAGGGTGTTGTCATGGGGATTGGATGGGGGGTTGCTGGGGCAGGGCTAATGGATGCTGGGAGGGCTGTGGAGGACGTATCTGGGGTTGGGGGCTGCAAGGCAGAAATTGGCGGGGCAGGGAGTTGCTATAGGGGCTGTGTATGGTGGGATTTACCAAAAAATCCCTAGGTTTTACAAAAAGTATTATTCTTTTTCAGATTTTCACCCTACTTTTTGTATCATTCAAATATATATAACAAAACTGGTTTGATTAGGAAAATACAAAGCTTTGCATGAGCTATATGTATCACAATAATACATTAGTCTGTGTGTATATGCAAAGCTGCCTGTTAAACTAAGGCTATGTATTGGTCTACAACAGGGATGGGCAAACTACGGCTCGTGGGCTGGATCTGGCCTGTCAGGGCTTTGGATCTGGCCCGCGGGATTGCCACCCCCCATGGCCCCACAGGCCCCACGCCATTGCTGGAAGCATCTGGCACCATGTCCCTGCAGCCCCTGGAGGGGGGGGCAGAGGGCTCTGTGCCTTGCCCTTGCCTCCAGGCACCGCCCCCCGCAGCTCCTATTGGCCGGGAACAGGGAACCATGGCCAATGGGAGCTTTGGGGGAGGTACCTGCAGGGGAGGGCAGTGCACAGAGCCCCCGGCCCCCGGGCTGCTGGGATGTGGTGCCGGCCGCTTCTGGAAGCGGTGCGGCATGGGGTCAAGGCAGGCAGGGAGCCTGCCTGAGCCTCACTGTGTGCCGCTGCCATCCCGGAGCTGCTCCAGGTAAACTGTGCCAGGACGGAGTCCGTGCCTCAACCCCCTGTCCTGAGTCCCCTTGTACATCCTGCGCTCCAACCCCCTGCCGCACCCCCTCCTGTACCCTAGTCCCTGACCTGAGCCCCCTTCCACACTCCCTCCTGCACCTCAACCCCCTGATGAGCCCCTCTCACACCCTGAATTCCCTCCCGCACCGCAACCACCTGCCCCAGCCCTATATTCATGGCCCTGCATGTAATTTCCCCAGCCAGATGTGGCCCTCGGGCCAAAAAGTTTGCCCACCCCGGGTCTAGAAGATACACACAAGAAACGAACAGTCAGCATGCAAGCTCTGAAGTGTGTGCACATCTGAACATACTGATGAATCTCATGCTCACCACGTATACGTTTCAAGATGTTAGCAGATAACGGTTTAAAGATCTGAGACAGTAAAATGGGAAGAAAATGAAAATCTGTATCAGAATACATTTTGGAACACGAAGTATTCAAAAGTTTTCAAAAGTAAAAACAGAAAAGGATGAAGTTGAGTGTATGCGCTGCAAATTGTGTGGCCCAATTATTAAAAATAAATATTTATAGGCTAATAGTTTCCAGTCTTCACCAGTAAACTGTTTGTTCAAATGAAAAGCTTTATTTGGGGATTAGAGAGAATTGTTTTCTTAAACTCAGAGGTGGCATTGTGTTTTGAGTTCTGTTTTAGTTCTGCAGCAAACCACATTGATGAATGGAATTCACAGCATTAATCTACTAATACTTTCCCCCCGTCCTTCCGTCCGCCAAAATAAAACCGATATTTACCCAGAAAATATTATTTTTGCACTGATTTTCACCTGGTTTTGTTGTGGTGGTAATAAACACTGATAAATTCCTGGTGAAAATTAAATAAAATAAAAACTGAAAACGAAGGGCCCTATTAATATGCTACCACAGTGGGCGGAGCTTCTGTGAGGGGCGGAATCTAACAGACTGATTTCCTCCCTCCCCTCAGGACTCTCACCAGACCTGCAGTCGATGGAGCAGATCCGCAGGATCATGCGCCCCACAGACGTGCCAGATCAGGGCCTGCTGTGCGACCTCCTCTGGTCCGACCCCGACAAGGATGTCCAGGGCTGGGGCGAGAATGATCGTGGCGTCTCCTTCACCTTCGGCTCTGAGGTGGTTGCCAAGTTCCTGCACAAACACGACCTGGACCTTATCTGTCGGGCACACCAGGTACCAGCCACAGTAGTAGGAGGATTGAGAGGCATCAGAAGGGCTGAGATAGCTGGGGGTCGTCATGTTAAAGCATCGTCAGAGTGGATGGGTGGGGTTGTGGGTCTGGATGGAGGGCATCAGAGCTGTGTGGGGTGCTCTGCTGGTGGGGTTCCCCTGGCTGAGGTACAGGAACCTGCTGGCTGGGGGTAGTTTGCATTGTTTGGATCAGTCTTTCCTGCACTCCAGCCCACACTCCACCCCCCTGCCCTGAGCCCCTTTGTACATCCCACACCCCTCCTGTACCCCAACCCCTTGCCCTGAGCCCCCTGCCGCACCCATCCAGTACCCCAACCCCCTGCTGCACCCCTCCCACACTCCGCATCCCCTCCTGCACCCCACCCTCTTGCCCTGAGCCCCTTCTTGCACACCGCACCCAGGAGCGGTTCTAGGTATTTTGCTGCCTCAAGCATGGCAGGCAGGCTGCCTTCAGCGGCTTGCCTGCGGGAGGTCCCCGGTCCCGCGGATTCAGTGGCACACCTGCAGGAGGTCCGTCGAAGGCAACCTGCCTGCCGCCCTCACGGCGACCGGCAAAGCGCCCCCCGTGGCTTGCCGCCGTAGGCACGTGCTTGGCATGCTGATGCCTGGAGCCGCCCCTGACCGCACCCCCTCCCACACCCCTGCGTCCCATGTGGGTGACAGAGAGGGGTTAGTCTGTGGTACCAGGCTGTGCCTGTTTGGGGATGGCAGTGTCTGGCAGAGCTGGGGGCATGGAGTGGGGTGCCTGGGGTTGGCAGGGCCAGACTGTACCTCCTGTCTCCCTGCCCCAGGTGGTGGAGGATGGTTACGAGTTTTTTGCCAAGCGCCAGCTGGTGACGCTCTTCTCAGCCCCCAACTACTGTGGCGAGTTTGACAACGCAGGCGCCATGATGAGTGTGGACGAGACGCTCATGTGCTCCTTCCAGGTGAGCACGGGGCAGAGCAGTGCCATGCCCAGCCTGCTGGGGCAAAGGGCCTGCGGAGCCAGCACCACGGCGCAGCCCTGGCCCTGCAGCCTGAGCTGCCTGCCAGGGGGAGCGTGGGGGGAGCTAAGAGGGGTGTTAGACCTCAGATGGGGTAATGGCAAGTGGGGGAGGAAACCTCCTGCAGAGGACAACCCCACCTCCGGTAACAGCCCAGATGGGGAAGGGTCTGGGCCTTAGGGGAGCTGTGGGGATCCCAAGTCTGGGCTCTGTGGGGCTGAAGGAGTGTGGGGTGCTGGGGGGGTGGAGTGTCCTCACGGCAGCCATTTCCTCAGAGCAGTAGAGCAGCCCCTGGGGTGTGGGGGCTGGCATAGGCCCTGGCCCAGCTCTTGTCAGGGCAGGGCACAGCAGGGTGGGTCCCCATTCCGCACATCCAACCTGCCTCTCCTCCTGCAGATCCTGAAACCGGCTGATAAGAACAAGGGCAAGTATGGGCAGTTCAGCGGCCTGAACCCTGGCGGCCGCCCTGTCACACCCCCGCGCAACTCGGCCAAGGCCAAGAAGTAACTGGCTACTCCCCCTGCCCTACTCCATGGACTGGGGTCCCCCCTCACTGCCCTGCCCCTGGCTCTCTGCACAGAGGGGCTCTGCTGTCCAGTGCCTGCCCTGCCTGCCTGGGGCAGAGCTGAATTATTATTTTTAAACTCCTGGAGTTTGATACCAAAAATCCTGCTCTGGGGAGAGGGGGCCAGGGAGGGCTCTTGATTTTTGGGGAGTGGGTTTAATCTTTTTGGATCAAGTCCATTTTGCCAGTTGAGCCCCCCACCCCTCCCCCTAATGCTGAGATGATTTCTTTTTGAATAAATATTTACCAGAAATTCTTACCCTGCTGCCTCCCTGTCCCTCTGTTCCTAGCCTGTGGCTATGCAGGGAATACCCTGTCCTGCCCCGTGCTGAGGCCCTAATACTCCTGGGAGTGCAGAATGGTATTTCCCCTCAGCCCCTGCCTGCTGCAGCCAATGCCACACGAGACTCCTGCCTGCCCTGTGAGCAGGGGCCTAGCCCTGGGCAGGTGCCTTCCTGCCCCCAGCATCTCCTGACCCCCCCTGGGGCAAAGTGCTGATGTGCAGCCACTTCTGGGGAGAGCTGTACTGCCCCTATACCATGAGTGAGGAGTGTTATGGTGGGGCCCTGAATTATGCTGTGATCTACCTTCCTGGTATGACAGAGGAGAGCAGGGGGCCACAGTCCCTGCAGGGACCTTGATGGCTCCAGGAGCTAAGGGGCCCCTGACAGGAAGGGGATGTTGAGGGTGTCAGAGGCAGCTGAGCCCAGACTGCCCCCTCTTTAAGGTGGGAGGAGGAGGCAGCAATGTGGGCGTCACTGTAGCAGAGGACCTCAGGGGGTAAACTCAGCCGCCTGGGAGGGGGTATCACAGCCATTACAATGGGGGCGGGGGGTGCTCTTCCTGCCTCCAGTGTGGCTGGGAAGCAGCAGGGCTGATACTAGCCAGGTGCCCAGGAGTGGGACCCAGCTCCTCACTCTGCCTAGTTTGTGCCCCCCAGCAGAGGGGGACAATCTGGCAGCTTCCCTCAGCTGAGGTAGGCACCCTGAGCACTATCAGCTGCAGATTTCCTGGCTTCTAGCCAAGGAAAAGGGGCGTGGCGGGGGAGAGATGACTGGTTACTGGGCCTCAGGGCTGGGTAGGATTGTGCTCCTGGGGCAGCAAGAGGGTTATTGTGTGCCCCAGCCACTCAGCCTGCAGCCATTGCTAGCCCAGCTCCATAGCCAGCCCCCTCACAGCCGGTTCCAGCAGCTCCCAGGAATTCACTCTGAGCGAGGACAGTCCCCACAGGGCAAGCTGGGGGAGATAGATACACCCCCTGCCCCAGCCTAAAACCCACCAGCCCTGCAAGAACGACCTAGGCAAGCAGCGGGGAGCTTGGCTACAGTAAGAGGCATTTGGGGGATGGAATAGCCTGCCTCCCACTCCTGGCCCTGCCTCTGCAAGGTGCATGAGGGAAAGGATCCTGCTTGCAGCACCCCCTCCCAACTGGCTGGGGGTGTTCTGCCCAGGGAGAGGTGGGAGCTGAGCTTTTTCTCCAACCCCGGCAGCAGCTCTGGAGGCAACAGACTTATTATAAAAGCTTTATTTACAGGGCCATGTCTATTCACAGTGGCTCAGAAGCAGCAGCCCCACCTAGTGTTCCTGCCCTGCTCCAGCAGAGGTGAGAGGGTTGTAAAGTCCAGCTTCTCCACGCAGGCCCTTGAAGGCTTTTTGGGGGGCAGGCTGCAGAAGGTGACCCCTCAGGACTCTCCCTCGCTGTCCTCAGCCAGCACATCCTGGCTGGGGCCTGGATGGGTCCCAGCCTGAGACGGGGTCAGCACCGACCCAAAGAACAAGGAGCGGAACTGAAAGAAATGCAGCAGGATGTGGGAGGAGGGGAGAATTCCCCAGCTTCTCCCTCCATCCATATGGTCCCATTCCTCCCAGGCTTCAATACAGGCCCTGCCATCTCCCCCCCCCCCCCCCCCCTCAGACACGCGCGTCCACTCTACTACACACAGCGCTCTCGAGAGAGCACACACACAGCTGCCCCCCCCCCCGCCCCCAGGTCACATACCTTTTTCTGTGGAGGGGTCCCTGGCACAGCCCCCTCCAGGTCGCTCTCCATGGCACTGCTCTCTGACTCCAGGGCAGCGCCTGGATGGGGGCGTCTCTGGGGAAAGGTGGGGCTGGAGGGCAGCCCTGGCCCCTCTTCACATGTGGTCTCCATGGCAATCATGTAGGAATCAATGTCATCACCTGTGAAGTCGTCATCAGGGGTAGCCGTGGGAAAGGCACTGTGGGAAGAAGGGAGCAGGGCTGGGGCCAGAGTCAAACCCTGCCTCTGGAGATGGGGTCCTTACCCCTCCCTGCTGTGGCCAGCCCAGTATCCCAGCTCTCCCACCCTTAGGCTTCCCCACAGAAGCTGCTGCTGCCGGAGTCTGCAGACAGCCTGCAACAGCAGCCCACGAGGGAGGTGGCAGCCAGCCAGTCCAATGGAGCTGTTCACTCTGACCTCTAATGACAACTGTGAGTGCCACTGTCGAACTCTCAGGCCTCTGCTTACCCATTGGCTGGATGGGCCTGCAAGGTTGCGGAGTGGACTTGTGAGCTGCTGTTGGGGTCTGACAGGGTAGCTAGGACCAGGTGCACTTCCAGCAGGGGGTCCGACAGAGTGAAGATGGCTGGCCTGCAGGGATATCACAGGAGAATGAGACAGATGGGGAGGGGAGGTCCAGGACTCTACAGGGACAGCACAGGGTGTGTACAGAGAGAGAGTTGCAGCAGAGGGCTGGGGAGTCCACATGGGACCCCAACCAATCCAGAGGGTCAGAGCCAGAGCCAGGGCCAGGGAGTGAGTGGCAATGAGCACATGATCTCATCTGAGGAGAGCCAGCTCAGGGCACTGAGGTAAAGGGAGCATCCCTACCTCACAAGGGGCTGGCGTGGACATACCTGCCGGGGGAATCGAAGTGGATGTTGAGGGGCAGGTTGGAGGACTCGGCAAAGCTCAGGAGACCCTAGGGGCAGACAAACAGGGTCGGTGAGGCAGCCCCACCCTCTGGGGCTACAGCAGAAGAGCTGGGGGGAGGGGGGGCAGGTTGGCTCTGCTCGCTCACCCTGAACTCCTTGAGGCAGAAGGTGACATGGGACTGCTGCTGCACCTGGACAACCTGGAACTCGTCCTCGGAGAGGCACAGCTCAGTCACCATTGTCCTGCTGGGTTCTGGGGACAGAGAGGGATCTAAGCATCAGCTCCCCGGAGTCCCCACACTGCCAAGCCATTCCCTAGGACCTACTGGCCACTCTCTATAAACTGCTGCCAAAACCTCCCGCCTCAGAGATGCCAGCCAACCCAGACCCCAGGGCTTGTCAAGTGGGACATTGGGCCCTTCCCCTCTAGGGGGTGCCAGCTCCAATCCAGCCCCATGGCAGGGGGACTGAGCCATGCTGTGTCTCTTTGGGATGAGGCCCATGGAGGGTGGAGCTGGCTCACCTGTCTCCTCATCCAGGTAATTGCGGAAGCTCACCTTCCCGGCAGGGCTGACCCCCAGCGTCACCTCAGCCAGCGTCACTGGGAAATGGACCACAGCGTCCACCAGCACCCTGCCACCAGAGGTGAGCGAGCTGTGAACCCCAACCTACAGATACAGCTGCATCCTCCCACCCCCTCCGTGTCAGCCTAGCGCCCTAGAGAGCCAGCTGTGCCCTCAATCCTCCCACCCTCTGTGCGAACCTAGCGCCCCTGAGAGACAACTTCTGCCCCATTGATCTTCCCACCCCCTCCATGCCAAACTAGCAACCAAGGGAGCCAGCATATGTCCTCAATCCCTTTGCACTCCCCTCATCTATACCTGTGGTTCTCAACCAAGGGTCTACAAGGGTCCATGGGGCCCTGCAGCTGAAGCCTGGAACCCCAAGTCCCTTTCCCCCACAGGGCTGAAGCCGGAAGTGAAGCTGCAGAACTGAAGCCTGGCGCCCCAAGCCCCGGCACCCCATGAGGCAGAACCCCCCTGAACCCCTCCCCCCATCCAGTGGCTGAAGCCCAGAGTCCCAAGGTCCCACACACACTGCAGCTGAAGCCCCTGAGCTCCAGCCCCACAGGGCTAATGTTTCTCCCACCCACAAGAAGCCCCTGCTCGGGCAGCTGAAGACTGGAGGCCTCCCCACTGGGCCCTGGAGTTTTTATAACATGCAGGGAGGCCTCAGGAAGAACAGAGCTGAGAACTCCTCAGCTATACTTCATGCTTTGCTTCCTCTCCCCGCACTCGGCAAAGCCCACTCACCGGGCAGGGGCGCGCAGCGTGTTGGCACACAGCTCCTTGTCGAAAACAGCCTGCAGCAACTCGCACTCTTGGAATGACAAGTTGTGGGTCTTGGTGACTCCTGCCAAGGGCATCAGGACAGCAGCTCAGGGCCAGGGCCGCCTTTGCCCCTGCATCAGGACCATCACCAGGACCCATCCCTGCAGATCCTCCCTAGTACACCTCACCAGCCTGGCCCTATGTTCAGTCGGGAACCAGGCTGGGGGTCTGACCCTTGGAAACTGCACCCCCCCAGCTTCACTCATCCCTTGCCTCCCGCCCTTCTGCTTTCCAGTACCATTCACTGCAGGGCCTCCTCTGCCCACCTGGCTCCCAGTTCTGCCCCAGCCCTCCAACCCAACTCACTCCATCCAAGGCCCCTGCTACCTTTGCTGGACCCCTGAGGTGCCCCCTGCCATTAGGGAGCCCTCCAATCTCCCTCCTCCACCCTGCTAATGGGGCTCCCTCAATGTCCCTTCTTGCCCCAGCAGGGCCACCCAGATCCTCGCCTCTTGCCCCACTAGGGGGCTCCCCAGCAGCAGTGCACTCACCGTACTTGCAGTGCAGCTGCACGACCAGCCGGCTGGCACGGGGGTTCAGGGAAATCAGACACTTCTCCACCATCTTCTCCAGGGAAGGCAACGAGCGGAACACACCCAGGAAGGACTGGAGGGCCACAGACACCACCTCGTCACCACCTGTACCTCCTACCACACAGCTAGGAAAATGGCTCCCAGCTCCCCTGCTGTAACCCACAAGACGCCTATTCCCCTCCCAGAGCCAGGGAGGGAACCCAGGAGTCCTGCAGATTCACACCAAGATTCTTTCCCATGGAACAGGGTGGTCCCAAGTGCTGATCCCTCCCTCCCCCCTCCAGCCTCCCACCACACCCTGTACCAGCTACACTCACTGTCCAGGGCAAAGAAAGTCACAAGCTTCTGCCCCCTGCAGGGGAGCCCCTGGGACACAAGGACTGGGCACGCAGGCTGCTAGGAGACAGCACAGGCCAGGGTGCAGCCAGGGACACATCCCTGAGCCCAGCTGTACCCTCTTCACCCTACACCATAGCGCCAGGGCCTTCTGCAGGGCTTCCCATATCCCAGATATCTCTGGGTCCTGAGGCATCCCTCTGAGGCCCACCCTTGACGCCCCGGCACAGCAGTCTCACCTTCATGAGCACCTTGCAGCGGAAGGTCTCCCCATCGGGGTCCAGGCTCCCCTCCTCGTAAAGCTGGAAGAAGAGTGGGGCGAACAGGAAGCAGGCATAGGCTGAGCGGGAAGAGTTCACAGCACGCAGGGAGAGCTGTGGAGAGGAAAGCCAGCCCCATCACTGACCAGCCCCCCCGCAGGAGCGCCAGCCCTGTCACAGACCAGCCCCGCCCCCACAGGAGAATCAGCCCCTCTGCCTCCCCCATGGGAGAGCCAGCCCTGTCACCAACCAGGGGGTGACCCAACTTGTTCCTCTTGGAGCTCAGTGATAACTCCAAAACCCTGTTTGGAACCGCCCCCCTTTCTCTGCTGACAACCCCCTTCAGTTCTCCCCCCCACCTCAGATCAGAAGGGTGCCCCCGACCAGTTAAAACAACAACCCCTCTTACCCCATCCTCTGTGGGCTCTACGTAGAGCTCGTCTCCGATGCGGGACAGAGAGTGCACGGCCTTCCCTATGACTGG